>NW_006238923.1:8096886-8331686 GCF_000375325.1 Capsella rubella
CTCTCTACTCTCTCTTCTCTCTCTCTCTCTCTCTCTCTCTCTCTCTCTCTCTCTCTCTCTCTCTCTCTCTCTCTCTCTCTCTCTCTCTTTCCTGATTAAGCCTTACTTACCCCTGAAATGACCGAGTCTTTGATTTGTCACATATTTTAAAAATTGGATAAAAGTTTTTGTCTTTTCGTTAACTTCTTATTCACCTTTTTCGTGTTGTGTAGCAATTTTATCATAACGTTTCGAGAAAGGCTCGTGCCAAGCCTAGAAGCCCTTCACGATCATCTGATGAAGAACTTGGCCAACGGATCGAGGCAAGGCTTCTTGCCGCTGAACAGAAAAGGTTTCAATTTTCTAAAAATTTAAAAGTTTTTGAGTCTTTCGATCGAGTCACTCTGTAGATTGATTTTGGTTGTTTGGAACATGTCAGGTTGGAGATTCTTGCGAAGGCGCAGATGCGTTTAGCGAAGTTAGATGAGTTAAGACAAGCAGCGAAAACTAGCGTGGAGATACGGTCTGAGAGGGAACGTGTGAAGCTTGGAACTCAAGTGGAGTCTCGTGTTCAAAAGGCTGAGGCTAATAGAATGAAGATTCTCAAGGCATCTCATCAGAAGAGGGCTTGTGCTAAGGAGAGAACGTCTCAGTCTATGATGAGGAGGATGGCGAGAGAGAGCAAGTATAAGGAACGAGTCCGTGCTTCGATCAATCAGAAACGTGTAGCTGCAGAGAAGAAACGTCTTGGGTTGCTTGAAGCTGAGAAGAAGAAAGCACGTGCTCGTGTTCAACAAGTACGTCACGTTGCCAACTCTGTTTCTAATCAGCGTGAGATGGAGAGAAGTAAAATGAGGGACAAACTTGAAGACAAATTGCAAAGAGTAAGCTTTGGTCTTTGTGTTACTTTTATTTGTTCTGTTTCTTCATCTTACGTTTTTTGGTGTTTGTTTTGATAATTCAGGCAAAGAGACATAGATCGGAGTTTCTTCGTCAGAGAAGACGACAACGTGATTCCATTAGTCTCTATTGCGATATGATGCAGGACGATGCTGATCTTCTCTCTAGAAAGCTGTCAAGGTAACACAGCGTTACATAACTCTTGTATATGTTTTCTATTAGCATCATCTTGATAGTATGTATTACTTTTGTGTTGTTTGTAGGTGTTGGAGGTGCTTTGTCAGGCAAAAGAGGACAACTTTAGACTTGGCTAAATCTTATGATGGTTTGAAGATTAATGAGTCTTTACCATTTGAGCAGCTTGCGGTGCTAATTGAGTCGCCTGCTACTCTTAGAACTGTTAAGTTGTTGCTCGATCGACTTGAAGTTCGCTTAGAAGCTTCTAAGAACGTTACCATCGCTTCTCAACCATCCATATTGGATAATATTGATCACCTTCTTAGAAGAGTTGCCACCCCAAGGAGAAAGACGCCAAGTAATTTGAGGAGCAGAAAAGGAAAGAAGGTTTCGTCTTCTGTTAGGAATGTGGCTGGGACACCAATGAAGATGTCTAGGTATCCTGTCAGAGTTGTTCTGTCTGCCTTTATGATACTCGGCCATCCAGATGCTGTTTTTAATGGCCAAGGGGATCAAGAGGCTGCTCTCAATAACGCGTCAAAGGGATTCGTGAGAGAGTTTAAGTTCTTGATAAATGTTATTAAAGAGGGCCCTGTTCAGGTTTCTGGTGGAGAATCAAACCTTCGGACCTTGAGATCCCAGTTGGACTTATTTGATAAGGCATGGTGCTCCTTTCTGAACTCATTTGTAATTTGGAAAGTTAAGGATGCTCGGTTGTTGGAAGATGACCTGGTAAGAGCGGCCTGTCAGCTTGAGCTTTCCATGATTCAAAAATGCAAGCTAACTCCAGAAGGGGGTGGCACTATGCTCACTCATGATAAGAAAGCAATTCAGATGCAGGTTTGCTTACTTAACTCTCTGTCATTTCCCTTATTCTTTGGCATCTTGTATTTCCTTATAATTGTTAAAATGGAAAATAGGGACTCTCTTTGATATTTTTGTTATGTAATGTGAATTCAGGTAACACAAGATCAAGAACTTCTAACTGAGAAAGTACGACACCTGAGTGGAGTTGCAGGAGTTGAGCGCATGGAAAGTGCATTATCGGAAACACGAACCAAGTACTTTCAGGCCAAGGAGAATGGTAGCCCTATGGCTAATCAACTCGCATGTTTGTTTTCTCCCAGCCCAGCTTCATCGCCAGTTCAGTCTGTGTCTAGTTCAAGCAGCAGAAGTAAAGATAGCATAGGTGTTGAAGGATCAAAACGTGTTAGTCGTTCTTTATTCAAAGATAACACCCCACCCTCATCTGGACCCTCAAGAGTCAGTAATGGCATTGTGGATGAGATTTCAAAACAGAATGAGTTAATGGTGAATGAGTTCTTGCACGATTGGAATTTCAAGTTTCCTGGTGAATCCACTGTAAAGGATGAAGATGAAAATATTCAGGTTTGTTTTCTTTGCACGGAGGTTAAATACTTTTTCCATTGTTTGCATTTCGACAAGTTCTACGCTAGGAGGATTTGGTATGGCTTCTGCAGTTCTGCACATGGTTGTTGAGTCATTACGTTTCTTGGCACTGATTTTGTTAATGTGTGTTGCAGAGAAAGATAAAGGAGACTATGGAGAGAGCTTTCTGGGATAATGTCATGGAATCCATTAAATTGGAGGAGCCAGACTATAGTTGCATCTCTAACCTTATGAAAGAAGTTAGTGACGAACTTTGCCAAATGGTACCAGATAGCTGGAAAGTAGAAATAACTGAAACTATTGATCTGGACATTCTCTCACAGGTTTGCCTCATCTTTCTGGTCCCATATTAAGTGACTGTCCTTTCTATATATATGATCAGTGGTTCTCATTTCGTCTTCTATTGGTAGTTGCTTAACTCCGGCACCTTGGATATCGATTACCTTGGAAAGATGCTTGAGTTTGCATTGGCTACTATGAGGAAACTCTCTGCCCCAGCCAATGACCGTGAGAATGAAATCACCCACCGGGATTTACTCAAGGAACTCCACAGGTTGTGTCAAGCTAAAGATGAATCTGGTAACCTTCGTGCTGTTGCAATAGTCAAGGGGATCCGCTTCACTCTAGAGCAGATTCAGGTCTGTATCCACAAGTCTTTTTCTATTCATTCATCATCAGTGATCACTTTGGATTGCTTGTAGACTTATCAATATCGTCATTTTTTGTTCCATATCCATCAGGAACTTAAGCAAGAGATAGGCAAAGGGCGCATAACAATTATGAAACCCTTTTTGCAAGGGCCAGCAGGCTTTGATTACCTTACACAAGCTTTTGAAAAGCGTTATGGACCGCCCACTCAAGCCTATGAATCACTACCAGTGACATTGAGATGGATATCAACGCTTTTGTCTTGCAAAGATGAGTGGGAAGAGCACAGAAATACGCTTTCTACCTTGAATGTGGTTGAGAGATCCTCCATGGGAATTTCTCTGAAAACTGGTGGAAGCTTTCTATCCCCAGTCAATACCACGTCCAAGTCAACTGTTGTGGACACTGCAGGTTTGCTTGTTACCCTGATTGAACAACTCTGCAAATACATACTTGAAGATTATCACTTATGAGTTTCATATGCTTTTTGATGCAGAAGGTCAAGTATCAGAATGCAAGGGAGAAAGAGTTGATCTGGCGGTGAGGCTGGGATTGTTGAAGCTGGTGAGTCAAGTATCTGGTTTAACACCAGAAGTTACACCGGAAACTTTTCAACTCAACCTCTCTCGCATGAGGGATATTCAAGCCGAAATTCAGAAGATAACTGTGGTAACCACAAGGTATGAATCATTGGTTATATATGGTAAAACTCGTGTATAAACCAGAGTACTCTTTAACTAAAAAGTATGTAATGCAGCTTGCTCATTTGGCGTCAAATGCTTGCTAAGAGCGAAATCGAAACAGAAAGCATGGCAAAGAAGTTGTTAGAGGTGTTAGATGGGAAAGAAGAAGCAGGACTAACAGAGATTGTGGAAACAACGATGAGTGAAGAAGATGAAGAGAAGAAGAAGATGATGAGAGGATTACTGGGGAAGAGTTTAGCAGAAGGTAACACAGTGTATGAAAGAGTTACAGGTTGTATATACAAAGCTGCTAGAGGAGCTTTATTGGCTGGGAACAAAGAATATGGGAAGAGAATGGTGGAAACAGAGATGAAGAAAGTAGGAGGAGGAGGGTTGAAAGAGAGGGTATTAGAGACATCTCGAGCCCTTGGTGTTGTAGCTTGTGTCTCGGTCAGAGTTCATGGTCCATGGTTGACTCATCTCATGCAGCAGCAACACTGAACCAAGCCACTCGGTAAACTTGTATAGCAATCTCATCTGTATATATAAAAACATAATATGATATATCTTCAATAATAACTACACGTGTAACGTAAGCTGCTTTGTGATTTGATGCATATGCTGATTTGTAAAACAAAAACAGCTTTGGTTCTTTTTAATATCCTTGTGTGTCTGATTGAATAAAATAGCTTGTGATTTGTAAACTTGTCTGAAACGTTTGTATATACATATGAATATTCTTATTAATCAATTATATAAAGCTTGCTTTTTTTTTTTTTTGTCAACTTCTTATATTAAAAGCCCAACACGGGGTAGAGAGTACAAATTTAGGCCCAACAAACCACAAATTGCAAGACAAAATATAAACATTGAACAATACAAAACACGTGTATAGCAACGTGGCAATTTCTGAACAGATCTGTGTTCTTCCCATGGCAAAGCCACCGACCGGAGCGCTTCAATCACTGAAATTTTTGCTTCCGATCTGTTCTTCAAAGCTTCTGCACAGATTTCTATTGAACGTAGCCTGTAATTTGTACGAATCACCTTCTACTAATAATTTCTGGAGATTTTGACTGAGTTTTAAACTTTGTTCACCGGAATTCAATCTCGATTGATAAGGATTAAAGTATTCTTCAGAGAACTATCTAACACGACAAGGACTCTAAATCTTCATACTCCACTTCCCTCAACCGCATCAACTTGAATCAAAACGACCAAAGAGAACCTTCACTCAATACAAACCATCCATGGAAGAGTGAGGAAATTACCGTCAATTGGACGAAGATTCAAGCACAGCACAACAAAGATCTATCAAAACCATCCTGATTTCAACGCTTCCTTCACATGAAAACGCTGACTTTAAGAACCAGCAGAAGGCTTTAACAAAAGATTAGAACCGAAACAAATTCGGAAAACTAAACCGACAAAACATCGGAACTAGAACTGGACAAAACCAGAAAACCTAAAACACCAAAGATATCAAACATACATATAGTTATAATTATAAGATCTCTGATGATAATCAGAGAAGAAAAGCAAAGCTTTCTCTCTCTAAAAGATCCGAGAGAGTTAAGAGAGAGAAGCTTATGGTTAAAAAAGTTAAACCTATATAAAGCTTGCTTTTAAATTTATCAATGTGTATCTCTGTATTTTTTATTTATTTTATACTCAATATTTAGTCACGATAATAAAATAAAAAAATATATAAAATAATCGAAAACAAAGAAGGGACGAGAAATGTATAGCTTAGGAGGAATAAGGAGTTGTCCGGCGAATTGGAGAAGCACGACGGCGTCAATGACGACGACGGAGAGAGTTAGAAAGGTACCGCAGGTTTTAACTGTGGCGGGATCGGATTCCGGCGCCGGAGCTGGAATCCAAGCCGACCTCAAAGTCTGCGCGGCTCGTGGTGTCTATTGCGCTTCAGTCATAACCGCCGTCACTGCTCAGAATACTCGAGGTGTTCAATCTGTTCATCTTCTTCCTCCGGAGTTCGTGTCTGAACAGCTCAAGTCCGTTCTCTCTGACTTCGAATTCGACGTCGTAAGCTTTCTTCCTTCTTCTGGTCAAACAGGGCAATCCAGTGATTTACTGTTTGATGATTGAACAATTGTGAGTGATATAACTTGTCAGGTGAAGACTGGGATGCTTCCTTCCACTGAGATCGTTGAGGTTCTTCTTCAAAATCTATCAGAGTTTCCAGTTCGTGGTAGGAAACCCAAAAGACTTTCACTTTTTGTTCTGTTTTTCAGATTTTTGAAGTTTGTGTCTTTCAATGCTTTAATATAGTTTTGTTTCGTTAAGGTAGCTTTGGTTGTTGATCCTGTGATGGTATCTACAAGTGGGCATGTTCTTGCTGGTTCTTCTATTCTTTCTATCTTTCGGTAAAGCTTATATGCCATTTGTTAAGTTTGTAATTTTTTGTGTTTGGTTGTGTTCGTTTATGAAATATGGTTTCTTATTGCAGAGAGAGATTACTGCCAATTGCTGATATTATAACCCCAAATGTGAAAGAGGCATCTGCTTTACTTGGCGGTGCTCAGATTAAGACTGTTGCAGAAATGCGGTCTGCAGCAAAGTTGTTGCATGAAATGGGTCCTAGGTTTCCATTTTCTCTCATTCCTCTCTATAGTCTCTATTCTTTTTTCTTGTCATCCCTTAATTAATCTACTGTGGAAGAAAAACAATCCTTCTACTTGTGGTTCCTTGGCATAAAGTTAAATCATTTTAGGTTTGGTTTTTATGTGTTTATGCTTAGTACAGGAGCATTATTGTCTGGTGTTGATCCATTTCTTGTTCCTTACTTTAACAGATTCGTACTTGTCAAAGGTGG
Source organism: Capsella rubella (assembly GCF_000375325.1). Lineage (NCBI taxonomy): Eukaryota > Viridiplantae > Streptophyta > Magnoliopsida > Brassicales > Brassicaceae > Capsella > Capsella rubella. The sequence continues at coordinate 8,103,520 of NW_006238923.1, forward strand.
TGATCTTCCTAACTCATCAGAATCAGTAGATGTTTTCTTTGATGGTATGATTATTATTAGATTGTCTCTTTTGATTAAGCTTGAAGACTTATAACAATTGTGGTTAAAAAATGTTGAACCCTTTTTTTAGGCAAGGAGTTTCATGAACTCCGTTCTCCTCGCATAGCTACAAGAAATACCCATGGAACTGGTTGCACTTTGGCTTCATGTATTGCAGCAGAGCTTGCCAAAGGCTCTTCCATGCTCTCGGCCGTGAAGGTACATATATATCCTTATTTTTCCATGGCTCCATGGCTCTCTACTATTTATATTAGTTTGTGTGCATTGACTCTTCGTCAGTGAAATTGATTTTAAGGGAAACAGATTTTTTCCTGTAAGTTCAAATTTCGAAAGAGATGTTCGGAGATTGATGATGAAAAAAAGTTTATGGTGGCTGAGATGCATGCTTTTTATTTGGGTTTGTATTTGAAAAGTAGTTTAACAAGGCTAATTATCTTGTTCTGGAACTTTCTGATGTTGGCAGGTGGCTAAACGCTTCGTTGATAATGCCCTTGATTACAGCAAAAATATGGTCATTGGCACTGGGAGGCAAGGACCTTTTGACCACTTTTTTTGTCTTAACAAGAACCTCCAAAGTTCTCGATGCAGCATATTTAATCCAGATGACCTGTTTCTATATGCTGTCACGGATTCTAGAATGAACAAAAAATGGAACCGGTCCATTGTGGATGCCGTGAAAGCTGCTATAGAGGGAGGGGCCACAATCATACAACTGAGGTTTGATCATGTTTGCTATAACTACAGCTACATCTCTTTTTATAGCTCTCTTTTATGGAGCCCAAATGACATCTCATTGCTATTGCAGGGAGAAAGAAGCCGAAACAAGGGAGTTTCTTGAAGAAGCAAAATCATGTGTTGGCATATGCCGGTCCCATGGAGTTTGTTTGTTGATAAATGACAGGATCGACATTGCGCTTGCTTGTGATGCTGATGGAGTCCATGTTGGTCAATCCGACATGCCGGTTGATCAAGTTCGTTCTCTTCTTGGCCCGGACAAGATCATTGGGGTCTCATGTAAGACACCAGAACAAGCCCATCAAGCATGGAAAGATGGTGCGGACTACATTGGATCGGGAGGAGTTTTTCCAACGAACACTAAGGCCAATAATCGTACCATAGGGCTTGATGGACTCGAAACAGTCTGTAAGGCGTCAAAATTACCCGTGGTTGCCATAGGAGGCATTGGAATCTCGAATGCTGAGTCTGTTATGCAGATCAATGCACCAAATCTAAAAGGTGTAGCGGTTGTGTCAGCTTTGTTCGACCAAGAGTGTGTTTTTACTCAAGCTAAGAAGTTGCATAAAACGCTTAAAGAGACTACAAGGGAAATGTGAAAACGCCCAAAATATCAGAGTAAGGTGGTTTAGTTTTGTTCAACCGATGTTGCTCCTCAGTTCTCACGGTTACCAAATGATTTGGACCATTTATAATTCTTCTACCCAATGTATCTGTTGATTTTTGCATCTCTCCGAGTCCTCACATAAGTTATTTTTTCAAGTAGATATTTTTAATGTATTTTCAATTGAGAAAGCCAAAAGTCAATAATAATTGTTACATATAGTGACGATAAAAAGTCTTTTCATCATTTGTGGTGATGCAGAATGCTTCTTCAGCTGATCATAAATCTATGCATACATGTTTTACTGAAGAAAGCTTCCCAAATACCCAAATTCTACAAGATAAGCCATTACATTGATATGAAGTTTTGATTTGTGTGTTTAATTTGGCTTCTTCACTTTAAGAAATTTATTGTTACAGCAATCTGAAAAATGGAACAAAATTTACCCTTGACAAAGGTATCTAATGCTTGCTTACAAACAAACGGTTTCACTTGCCTCTATATACATAGCCACTGAAACGATACAAAGAAGCAGAGGTTTTTGACTTATCCTTCTTTTTTTAGTCGGCACATGATTTTGAAGCCAGCTCAACAAGTGTCTTCTCTGCAGCTCTCCTAGCCAGCATCTGCAAATTACCAAGAACATGAGATAACACACAAAATAACTGCTTGCTTAAACTGATATACATACCTCTTTAGTTTCATTAATCGAATCACGTTGTCTTTTCTGTTTCTCAAGTTTGCATCCTCCGCACCAACTTGAGAAATCTTTCTGATAGTTCTTCATTTCTCGAAAAGTTGAGCTACATTAAGAAAACGGACATATGAAATGGTTCATGAAACAGATGTACACACATTGGCTGATGAAAGTATCTTACATCATGTAGAATGTAGTATTTCACATTTTAAAAAACTTTACCTTCTACACCACACAATCAAGTTGACTCGGTGTCCAGAAGTCGTAGCTCTAGCACCATGACGATGACGTCCACGATGAAGAATGGCGTGGCCAGGTACATGAGAGTAGTCATAAACTTCCTACAGAAGAACCAGTTAAGAGAGAATCTTATGAGTGATGGCTACACAAACTATGAATGTGCACATAGTAAGCTAATCAGTTCTGCCAATTTAAAAATCGTTGTCGTTGAGACAACATCATTACATTCAGTCACAAATGGCACTGACTGCTTCATGGTTGGTGTCACAAGTACCTTTTCACTGCTACCGGAGTTCACATGAGTATCACATCTCACACCTCGAAAGAACAACTCCCCACCGGAAAATTGTTTACCCAAACAGACATTCAAACTAAGCTCTGAGTCATCCACATGGAACCCTACAATCAAGAAGAAAATTTTAGATGTTCGGCCAGTTCAAATTTAACAAACAAGGAAGAAACCCAATATATAGCTTCCCGGTGCTTACCAAGTTCAACATCCCTATCTTTTCCATATTCAACAATATAGCCATGGTGAGAATCTAAAGAGGATCCACAAAATTCCGGATACAGAGCTGACACATGATTGAAGCCAAGCCCATCAGCAAATATATAACAACAAAAAGAAGCTCGCAATGATGAACAAAATCTGCAAATCACAATTAGAATCTTAACCTTGAGATATAGGACTTAAAAAGTCCTCAACCAATTGCTGGAGCATGCTATCAAAACCAAAATCATCAAGGACAACACCAAACTTGTTCATCGTATTTGGCCTCATTATTGTGGATCTTGAATCATAAACCCATTTCTCCATATGCTCAACCTGAGAAATTAGTCAATAAATGTAATAAAAAGACAAAGAACGACTTAGCTATGACCAAACATAAAAACGATAGCTTTTATAAGTCATTTCATACCTCAGCTAGTAACATTTCACAAAACTGTGGCTTAAACATTTCAAAAGTGAAAATCCCAGGAGAGGTTTCGACCATCATGTTCCTAAAACTCTGCTCCGACTTCTGAGTAAAAGCTCTAAGAAACGAAGGCACAAAGAAACTTGTAGGATCAAGAGAATAGATCTCTCCATGCAGACGCTGCAAAATCAGATGAACAACAAGCAAAAAAGGTTGAAGTAACCAATCCAAGATTAAGTCTTGTTAACCCAAATCGATAAAGAAAACTACCTGGTAAGAAGACAAGATATTCGCCCTGTATTCGTTATGCCTCATAATCTGAAAATGAGATACAAATTCAAGCTCAAATCACAGAAATGGAAGCTCAAAACTATAAAAAAAATCAGTAAAAGGAGGAAACTTTTACCCGAACTCGCTCAGGGTCAGGGGTGTATCGGAGAAGAAGGTCTTTCATAAAACTAGCTTTATCGATTCGTGTGGAATTGAGAAGCTGCTCGGGCAAGTAACGCTCAAGCGAGCTGAACAGAGACGGGCTAAAGTCCAAAGGTAGATCCTCATAGTTCTCAGGCTCATGCTCTTCTTTAGGGGTTCTCCGAAGTTTCAATCTTTCCTCGCCGTTTCCAGAGGAGTCTCGCGGTGGCTGCTGCTGCTGCTGCTCAGATTGTTTTCCGGAAGAATCGAGAGCCATAGATCTAAGATGAGTTTGATTGCACATTCAGGTCAAGAAAGCGATACGCATTCTAGGGTTTGATGAGTGAAAGAAAGAAGATGATGATGGTTTGTTTGAGAGGTTAGGGTTTCGCTTTTTTTATTTTTATAGAGAAACTGAGAAACCTCCTCACTAAAATAAAAACGTGGGACATTGCTGATATTGTTTCTTTGTTTGCTCCTACCATTTTTAGAAACGTTGATTTATATTTTGTTGTTGGTTCAGTGAAATTAAATCGCTGATGATACTAATAAATCTGTGTAATGTTGTTTGGTGGAAACTTTAGGTTACATTACATTTTACATCCATATAAATAAAAACAGTGACGCATGAATGATTTTGTACAAAATGATGATTCAGTGGAAACGAAATGTGACAGAGGCCAATGCTTACAAAAGAGAGAGAGAGAGAGAGAGAGAGAGAGAGAGAGAGAGAGAGAGAGAGAGAGAGAGAGAGAGAGAGAGAGAGAGAGAGAGAGAGAGAGAGAGAAGTAGTGTTTTTTTTTCTTTTTTTGCCTAAAACATGCTTAGAGTGTAGAGAGAAACAGAGCTTTGTACTTTTTGGCTGTTCTTCCCAAAAATGAAATTCTATGTTTTTCTGACATTTCCTTCTCTATTCCCAAAAATTGGTCCAAAGAATTAAACAATTACACAGGAAATCTTCCTTCACTGACTGTGAACTTCCTTTGCGATACACCATTATGTGTCACACTCTTTATTTCTATTCTCTTTGCCTTTGCTGTGTAAAAAATAAGTTAAAGCTTATAAAGCAAAGAGCTTTCAACAACATTGGATCTATTCTGGCCAGAGCTCAGAGTATGTTTCCCCTGCAGAAGTATAGCTTCGCATTATAATCTACAATCACAGACAGGGCAGAAGAGTTGTGAAAGCTGAGAGAGAAGAGTTTGTTGTAACATACCAATCAATCTGAGCGATCAACTAGGTTGTGCATAGTAATTGTAAAATTGATCATATGCACACTCAAGGGACAAACCGGCCAGCTCCAAGCAAAAATATGATCAATTCGACGACACACACCATTGCTTCCTCGTCAACTGAGTAATAACTTTTCAAGGAACTCAACCTCTCGTGCCGCATGGTCTTTTTCCAAATGCTTGAACAATGCATTGTGTGTGTAAGCATCTGGCTCAATCTCTTTATCTAGCATCTCTTTATACAATTTGACAACCTCTTCCCATTTCTCGAGCTCACTGTACTTGCTTATAAGCATTGTGTAGCTATATTTATTCGGTGAAATCCCCTCTTCTTCCATCTTGCACAAGTGTCTGTAAGCTTCATCTATATCACCTGCTTTGCACAACCCATTTAAAAGAGCATTGAATGTCATGACATTTGGATGAACGCCTGTCTTTTTCATCTCGGTGGAATATTGAAAGGCTTGTTCTAGCCTTCCTGCTTTCGCATGACCATGAATCAACACAAAGTAGGTAATCACAGTGGGAGATAACCTTTTACTCAGCATTTCATCATACAAGTCTCTAGCCATCTTAAACCCGCCCTTCTCCAAGTAAGCGCGAATAACCGTGGTGTAAGTAACATGATCTGGGACAAGACCAACTCTAAACACCTTACGCTGATATTCAATCGCTTTTTCCAGATTCCCAACCTTGCAGAGTCCGTCTATACGAACATTATAGATGATCAGATCTGGAGCATGATGATCCTTGGCCACCATCTCTTCGTGCAGACGAAACACTTTGTCTGAATCTCCAAGCCGCAGTTCACCCACAGTCCTTGTAATGTATGCATATCTATCAGGTTTAATTCCTTCCCTCAGCATCTCATCATAAATTTCGATTGCCATGGAAAGATTCCCATTCTTAACAAATCCTTTTACAAGAGTCGTGTAGGTAATCACATCAGGAAATATCAGTTGGCTGGTCATCTCTTCTTTTAACCGGCAAGCACCTTCCAAGTTCCCTGACTCACAAAGACCATCTATTAGAGTATTGTAGGTAACAACACAGCGACGGATATCTCCAACACTTAAGTCATCAAACAAAAGAGATGCCTCTACCATCTTTCCCATCTTGATGTACCCATGCATCAGAGTGTTATAAGACACAACATCAGGAGCTGCCATACTAGATAACAGCTGTCTGGCATCATCAATTCTTCCAAACTCGCAAAGAGCACGTATATAAATATTATATGTGGGTGTGGTTGGATAAATACCCACATTGATCATTTCATCCGTAACTCTCCAAGCTTCATCAAACAAGCCTTGTTTGCAGTACCCTTCAATCAAGGGATTAAAAGAATATAAAGTAACAGGGAACCCAGATCTTTGCATATCTCCATGAAACCGCCGAGCTTCCTCCATTTTACCATTCTTGGAAAATCCATTGATCAGTATATTATAAGTCACCTCACTAAATTCAATGTTTCTTCTCTTCATCTCTAACCAAATCTTGTCGACTTGATCCAAATGACCAGCCTTGAAACACGAATCCAACATAGTGTTAAACGTGATAACGGTTGGCAAAATACCATGCTCAACCATCATCCCATAGACCTCTCGAGGCTTATTCATCATCCTCGAATCCCTAAGAACCTTCAAAACACTGTTACAATTCCTAACACTAGGTAAGAACCCTTTCCTAATCATCTTCTCAAAACTCAAAAAACACTTCTCCGCCATATATTTCCTAGTGTAAACCCACAACAACAGATCCAAAAGCTTGATAACAATCAACTTATCAAAACTCCCATCAATCAAAAGATCATCCATTTCGTGCATACCAAGATCGATACTCCTCTCAGCAACAGAATAAGCTTCACCCATCAAACCATTCTCAGCTAAAATCTCAAGCATCGCAGCGAAAGCTTGCAGAGACTGCTTCACATCGCTCTGCCTCTGTATCCAATTGAAAAACCGAAACGCGATTCCCGGCTTTTCCCGAATCATATTGAGGACTCTAACAAGCAAATCTGGATCAGTCAAGAGGAGACGAAACTGATGAGAGGACCACTTCCGATTACGTTTGTTTTCCCCGTGGGAGCTCAAAATGAGATTGGCGTAATAAGACTCGAGATTGGAAGAGGAGGGGGAGGAGGAAGAAGACGAAGCAGCGCAATGAGGAAGAGTAGAGAATCGAAAGAGGAAGCGTGAGACGTTATTGCTGTTGTTGGTAGTAGAAATAGAGAAGAAAGATCTCGAAGCTCTGAGACAGAGACGGAGACATAGGATCATTGAGGATACAGAGAGGAACACATAGGAACCAAAATGGATCAAGAGTATCGATGATTTCAAAAATCCGAGAGAAGGAAGGAGGAGCGGCCATTAATTCTCCACGAAGCCTTGTGGTGCCATCTCTCCTCCCGTGCGTCGGCGATCAACATCTCTCCCGGAGCTTCACAAATAAGGGTTTATCCCAATGTTCTCCAAACCAAACCGGTTCTACCGTGATTCAATCTCCTTCCGGTTTGCTTTGTATCTCTATCTTTAACCGTATAAATCCGCGGTTAAAACCGTTAAATTCGGTTCTGTGCTTTCCTTTCCTCTCTGAAGTCAAAGGTTCTGACCGGTTGGTTGAACCACGACCAGAATTGTAACCAGTTTGCCTTTTGGTTTTGTTTTTTTTTTCTTTTGGTCAAACTTTGGATTTGGTTTCTTAAAGACATTCTCATGTGATATTTACCTACTTGTTCTTATCAAACTACATAAGGAAAAGTCGTAGAAGTTAGCTAATAGCTAACATTCTCACATGATCATGTTTAAAGATTCGAAATCTATTCTCAGTATCTAATTTCCAAAATGAAATTCCAAGTTGGGAAGATACCTAAACAAAATCTAAGCTCCATATCTATAAATTGAGGAAACGTATTCAAAAACACATTGAACAATACATATTACATGAATGTTAACAGAAGCCACACTTTCCAACAGAAGCTAGCTACTGAAACAAAAAACAAACTCGATTGCAGAAATCCAAACTTTCTAATTGCCAAGAGTAACATTCTGCATTTCAACAACTAGCTCTGCTTCGGATCTGTTGCCCAATTCAGTTTCCATATGTTTCAACAAGTTTCGCAGCTTTCCGCAAGCACCCGAAAATCCATCTGTGGAACTCTTCAAACCCTTAACTTCAGCCTCAACTTCGTCAAGGTTTCCCTGTATTATCTTCACAGTTTGCTTCATTTTTTCAGTCTCCTGAGGTGGATAGACACAAGCTCCAAGCTCATCGATTTGTACTCCGGTTCCTCGACACAGCTTCAGTAGCTTCTCAAGCGACTCCACAAACCCGCTATTATCCTTCGGATTCTCCAGCTTAATCATGCCACTGATAACTCGAATGAGTTCTTTAATCACCGAGATCGTCTCAGACACAATCTCAGCAACAATTGTAGCAACTTCCATTTCTTCAGGAGACAAATTATCGCCTAAATCTTCATCATCATCATCACCTGACATATTATCACCAGATGCCTCACATTCAGATGAAGGACAAGCTGGCTTCACTTCTTTCATCTCCCTAAGAACATCCTTCATAGACACCGCAACTTGTGTAATAGCCCTACCAATAGCAGTAATGTTTGTTGCAGGAACCTTCTTGAAACTGGAGCATGCCTCCCACACCACTCCCGAAAGCTGAGGAATAGAAGGCTTCTTATCCTTTTCATATGATCCCTCTAGTTCCCAGATACATAAAACAAATCCTCCAAAATTAAGCACTCACTAGAATTATGTAGAAAGGAAATCAAACTGTAACTACACACACTGCACTTTGACATAAGGAGTTCGATAGATGATACATAATGTGAGAAAAGTATAAAAATTTTCCATTATTACCGTATAAGCAGACAGAACCCTGCAACAATCTGAAGCTGGAATCGACGATTTGCTTAACAGAAACATGTATGATTGAAGACAAAGTAGTACCAGCACCAACTGTGCTTCCATGGCAACAAAGCAAAAACCCTTGAAGAGCATTGAAGTAAGACTCCATTGTCTCTGTAAGTGATTCAGCTTTTGGAGATTCTCCAGTCCATAGCATTCCCACTAACATTACCCACAAGCAAACACAAATTGAGAAGAAGAAATCACAAAAAGGATTCAAGAAGCTATAACAGCGAAGCCAAGTCTTTAAAACCTATGGTGGCTTGTTTAGAGAGGTGATCAGACATCTGAAGAACATCATTCCAATTAAATTTATCCGCTGTAGGAGACGCTGTTCCATCGAACAACTGCAAAAAAAATTGTAGCATAATCTTATGTCTGAATACGAATCTTATTAATTGTGTGAACTTGTATGAAACGAACACAAATCAATCAGATGAAAAATTACCTGGAGAGTATCATAGATGGTGTTGAGATGAGAAATCAGAAACTGATTTAGATCTTCTTTCTTTGATTTCACCATTTTTTTTTGGTCTTACAAACTCTTTGATGTCTCTGTGCTGAGTGCTAAAGCTAAAGCCTAAAGGGTTTTGCCGATGCTAAGCTTTTGACTACGGTCGTAACGATGTCGTTTTAGAGTCTTCTTATTTACAGAAAAGCCCTTTGAAATTTATAAGTATTGACTATTAGCTATCAAGTATCAACCGATCCTAACATTGCATAGAAGGATTTGAATGCTTTGGCTTTCTCTATAGTTGTTTTTATATGGTTTGGTTCAAAAGAAGTAACGATTTCTACTTTGATATTATAAATACTGTTTAGTTTGTTACTGATGGAGTGATGGTTTTGTTAGCTAGCTTTTGTGATCATGTACGGTTTCTTAACAAGGTTTTACAAAGCTAGCTAGTGAAGTACAGCTGAAAAAGTAAACCACATGTTTTTAGAATCTTTAAAGAAGCTGAGTCAGGTTTAACACAGAGACGCTCATGTACATAAAGTGTCGAAGAAAGATCAGAGACTGTTAACTTGTGAAAAGGTGAAGCAGTCTTTAACCAATAAGAGACAACATGTTTCTCCTGTAAATGCAGTAATCCGAACAATGAACAAACAGAGATATAGCAGTGCAATGTAGAGAAAATATTTGTACTACGAAAGGATCAACCTATGGTTGTGCTTGTTTAGAGAGGTGATCACACATCTATAATCAACGATTTGCTTAAGAGAACCGTGTATGATTGAGGACAGAGTAGGCCCATTAAGAATTTTGTGTGTTTTAAGTTAAAAAAATTCCCAAGTAAACCGATCCAACCCAAACATCGCTTATTAACGAATTTTACTAATAGAAGAAAGAAGTCAGTATTATAGAACCAGATTGTAAAAAAGGAGAGATCTTTTAATTTTATTCGTAGTGTTATGAGTAAAGAATGGTTTCGTTCAGAAATATGTGATGATTTATTATACATGACCTGAAGAAAAAACTAATGTTTTTGACGGTCTTGTGGTGGAACCAGTCAGCAGCTTTATTGTTATGTTCTTGAACAAACTAACTAACTATACGGTTTGATCAAGGTTTTGACAAAACTGGTCCTACTACACTGAGGTCCGGACTCAAAAGTGAAACCAGATTCCTTCACAACCTTTTAAAGAAATCAGTCCCTGGCCTACTCGAGATAGAAGTCGGTCGGCCGGTTGGTACAACATCTCTAGCTGACAGCCAATTCCATGCCTTAAACACATATGATTTCTTTTTCAGTTCGTGAAAGTGACAAACAAGACTAAGCAGAGAGTCAAGGTTTGTTTAACACATGGAATCATCACAGATTATGAACTTGGACGAGGTTGGAAGCAGCATCTACAGAGGCATCATCAGCATAAGCACAAGCGCTCTAGAGATGAACCAAGAGACAAAAATAGCAGTAATTTAAGTAAGAACTAAGCAAATTCTTAGAACAATTGTCTCAAATTGAAGCAAAAGTTAAAGAGAGTCAGAGACCAAATCAACCAGATCACAATATACAATTCTCAAAAAAAAAACAAAAGAACAAGAATCTGGAATGAAAAGTTAGAGCTTTTAGAATCCCAAACATGTACAAGATGAAGTTGGAAGTTAAAAAAAAAAAGATAGAAAGATGATCAATTTACAAAGTTAAACCACAGAAGACTCAGGTGTCTTGTCAGAGGAGCCAGCATCGGAATCTTTCTCCACCGCCGGGGAATCTTCATCAACATCAGGACGGCCAAAATTAGTAGGCGCATCAGGTCCAAGAAGCTGAATCGCAGCGTTATCATAAGCAAGAGCAGCTTCCTCAGCTGTTTCAAAAGTCCCTAGCCAAATACGTTCAGGTCTTCCTCCTTTACGATTCCCACCACCACCACCGCCGCCGTCGTGAGCTCTTCTACCACACCTGATCTCAGCCGCCCACTTCCCCCACGGTCTCTGCCTCACGCCACGGAACTTCTTCTTATTCTCAATCGTCTTCTTCGCGGCGAGAAACATCGCCGGAATCCTGATTTTAAAACGAGTTTTTTTCCCGGCATCGGCGGAATCGGGAGGATCGAGGACGATCTCCCTGACTAGCTTCTTACCACGACGCTTAGACGGAGGAGGAGGCGATGATTCGTCTTCGCTGCTTGAAGAATCGGTAGCTTCAAGGTCAGTGAATGAAATCCTAACGATTCGTTTCATGTTCGCCGGTGAAATCGGTGACGACGGAGCAAGGTTGTTGTAGGGGTGTTTAGGGTTTGTGTTCCGACTCCCTTAATAGGAAAGAAGAAGGATTTGGCTTGTTCGTTACTTAATCCAAAGTTTTAACCGACCTTTGCCTTTACCTTACTACTACTGTATCATATCTCTTATCTTTTCTAATCCGATGAGCGATGAGTATTTGATCAAATCTCTGTTTAAGTCGGTTTTTGAAATTTTCAAATTTTTGATAGACCAAAAATATTATATGGAAAATATCTGTTTTTGGGGAAAATTAATTTTAAAGTCGTGGGTAAAAATGTAAAATCATAAAAGAATTTTTAATGATTTTTCTACCATTTTGAAAATAATATTTTTGTTAAGAAATCAAATTGATAAAATAAAATAAAAATTAAAGCCGGTTTAGATTTGAAAAAATTTCAGCTGATTTGGTTGCGGCTCAACTAGGCTTTACGAGAAACCCAAACGAAAGCTCCACTAGTCTGGACTACTTCTTTTGGGCCTTCAAAACTTCTTTATAAGGCTTTAGTGATCCCATTACCAAATGTTTTCTAGATTGTAAAATTTTGCTTTCATCAAAAGTAACATACAATGTCATAAGATTGATATTTGGATTAGATGACCATCCATCATTCCATCAATGAAAATATAAATCCACATACATGCTTTTGATTAGAGTGTGCATGATTTTGTTATTATCACTTAGTGTTGAACTTTGTCTACTAGCTATATAACTTTACCAATCCTCACATTTCAGTATATTTGCAATGTATATCTTCTCTAATGAGAGAACAAATTTCAATATGTATGGGCATTTATCAAAGTTTTGGCTGGATCGAGACTCGAGAGCTCTTATGACCATTTTAATGGAGATTCTATCAAAACATATATAGACTTACTTTTTTGTATAATGATGATGATATTGGTATGGTACCCAAATACCCAATAGGCAATATATAGTTGCTTACTTTATTAATTAACCCCAAGTATTTATCAACAAGAAAGAGTAAATTTATAATACCCACGCTGATGGAATTAACTCTAATTAATCAACTAAGAAACGTAAAACACATGCATGCATGAGATCATGTTTATTAAGATGTGTATGACCAAGTTTGAAAATATATATTTCGAAATACGATGTTTTCTCTTCAAGAAGTGATGTTTCATTGTATCTTTCGTATGATTTCAACTATATATGACGCACTTACAACAATATTATCATATTATTAATTGTTACATCATTTTCTTATATTATTAGGATATGACTTGACTTCCTTATATATTATTCGTCACCACAAGTTACTGGGACTAATCATAATTAAAAATTCGTCTCCACAAGTTGCGTTGCACCACGAAGATAAAAACCGAACGGGTAAAAGGGACGTTTACCAAAATATCAACCTAATCTTCCCCCAAATCACCCATTTTTCCAAATAATTAAGCACAATCAACTCTGTTTATTTAAATTATACTCGTGACCGCTGATTGTTTTTTTTGGTGTATATAATTTAGTATACACCACAAAATATAAGAACATGACATAAGATTCTTACAGAATATAACAAAACATTTTTAAAAAATTTGTAGCCAGATGAAAGAAATCTATGAGAGTCGTATGATTTGACACGGCACTTTTGGTAAACGGGTTTATTACTTAATTTTGATTAATTAATCAAAGATGTTTCATCAAAAAACCTTGATGAAACTTTCGAATATATATGTGGACATGCATGGATTATAATATCCTACGACCATGATTAGCCAGTTCTCTATTCAAAATATCAGCTTATAGATTGGATCAAGATTAAGGCCAGCATTTATACATTTGTTTAGAGAAAACTTTTCCAATATTAAAAAGTCTAGGTGGCTACCATATAGTCTATTGTATATAAAAACGTCAATCTCTATCTCTAAGAATTGTCTATACTCTGTAGGATCAATTGGTATCAAAATTTCCATGAAACCCACAATAATTTTGAGAGGAACCATTCTCCAACGTACCTTCTCATTTAATTCTGTTTAATTTTCTTCTTATTTATGTATTTTTCATATTGTTTTTGTTCTTTAACTATTAGACGAAAAAAGTCGAAAGTATTAGAAAATATGGTAACTTTGGTCTATATATATGTACGTGTGGTATGTGCTATACATCAATATTGGTGCTCTTGTTAATTAATTTAAACCTAAGAAGAAAGTTCTATGGATCAACCATGGTCCAGATTCAAAGAATCTAAGAATAATAAGAGAATACTTCTTGTTACAATTAGAAAAGAACCTATACATATTAAAATGCAATAAGATCTTTACATGAATTAGTATGACAAAAGCAATCGCGATAGAATAGGGAAAAAATGTAAAATGCATGCATTAGTTTGCTATACATTTTCTAAATATGTAATTGGATTTTTCAAGTTCGGAAAATGGGCTCCATTTTGTTTACTGTATATGTTAATGTTTCAATTATTTTGTATACGTGTGCGTCGCAACTGCCGCTTGCGTGGTTGTACTCAAAAATAATTATTTTGTATACTATCGATCCTATGACAAATTTTAATCAAAAGTCAAAGCTAAGTATATATAGTAGTAATCCCCTTAATTTGCATAGACCCCATGCATGCTTACACACAGTATTATTGAGTTGTAATCAAGTTTTTCTATAGTAATCTTTAATTATAACACAAATTAACTAACCATTAAGAAAGGAAGAAAATGACAATGATGATACGAAAGAAAACATTAGAAAGGTACGTCCTCGTTGTCCGCCGGGGGATACTTTGGAAGAGCACATCAGTTTATCAATAGGCAACTCTTTAAGTTTAAATAACTATATCGTTACACACCTAATGTTATTTAATTAATCTATTTGAGTTTCCTAATACTCGGGACATTTATATTCACCACCCCCGAACTTTCCTATATAAGACACGACACCCATTATTATGTATCACTAGCTCTCTCTCTCCATCTCTCTTAGTTTGTGACAAGTAAACATGGGAGCTCTTGATTCTCTCTCTGAGTATTTCTCTAACCATTTCGACGTCTCCATAAGAAAACGAAAGAAGCGTAAAGTCATGCAGGTAACTAATAATCCCACAATTAAACGACTTCGTTTAGCTCTTCTTGTTTGTCTCGTTTGCTTATTTAATCCCTTTCCCTTTTGTAAATGTTTTGTTGGTAATGAGCAGACGGTGAATATAAAGGTGAAGATAGACTGTGACGGATGCGAACGCAAAATCAAGAACGCTGTTTCCTCCATGAAAGGTTCGATCCTCACCTCAACTCTCAAGTCTCAAGTAGTTCCCTTCACTCAAACACGAAACTAGCTTCTCGTAGCTCGCAAATACAATAAATATTGTTCTACAAGTAATTTATCACCCACACGAAACTATATACTAAATATAAGAAAACTCTAAACTTTGACTCTTTACCTTCATAATAACCATGATTATGTAATATAACACGTCATATTTTTATTTTTTTAACACAATTCCCTTCGATAGAAATCAGCCAAACACGGCCTTACTAATATACACACCACTCGTTTTTTTTTCCTTAGGAGCAAAATCAGTGGAAGTGAACAGAAAGATACACAAAGTGACGGTGAGTGGTTACGTGGATCCAAAGAAAGTGCTGAAGAGAGTGCAGAGCACCGGGAAGAAGAAAGCTGAGTTGTGGCCGTACGTTCCCTACACAATGGTGGCTTATCCGTACGCAGCCGGAGCTTACGACAAGAAGGCACCGCCAGGTTTCGTGAGGAAGTCGGAGCAGGCTCAGGCTCAGCCGGGAGGTACAGACGATAAGCTCATGTCCCTTTTCAGCGACGAGAACCCTAATGCTTGCACCGTCATGTGAATAAGTATATATATAGATAGCACTATAGCAGCCGATCTTCTATAAATAATTAGTAATGTATAACGTTGTATAAAGTTTAGAGTGGAACCTTTTTTTGTTACTGTTTAAGTCAGAATCAAAGCAACATGTAGTAATTAATTACTCTGCGTTTAGCGAGTTGTGGTCTTTTATCTCGTAATAATATAATTTTGGGTGTTTAATTTTGGATAAACCAAGCTCATGTGGATTAGAGTTAGAAGGGGGAAAAAAACATAACTGGTTTACAGAATTAGTTAAAATGGTTTTGTTTTTCCAATCTCATCAGTCAAAAATTTAATCGAAAAATGAAAGATAATAATAGTTTATACATTGAATCGGTACCGACCTAGTTTACACATCTATTTGGTTGTATTTGGAATACTAAAACCTAAAGCAAAAAAAGACCACCAATATTATACACAAAAACTGTGAAATGTTCAATTCCTTCGGTTGAGATGTCGTTTACGGTGACATTCTTCTTTAAACATTCCGTGATTAAAGGATTAGCATGGCGGTGAAGTATTAAACTAAATTTGGTTCTTTCCATAAATATCATACATTAAATATAGAATAGTGTATCCAATTCATATCCTATATCGAATAAAACAAGTATTAACCAAACAACCATCTCAAACCAATATTTTTGTTTGTATTCATTCACTCGACACAAGTAAAAGAGTTTTGTGGAGGCAGTGGTTGGTTAATTAAAAAGTTGAAAAGATTCTATGACGCTGGAGAAATCCTTGGCAAGTGAAAAGCCAAACATCAAACAATTATTATCCCATCTCTGCCCTTTCTGTTGCACACCTACGACAAGTGTATGATCCGACGGTAAACATTTTTATTAGCATGGGTCCGATTGTGTAACTCTACGTAATTAATGGTATTGTTCCTCGGTGGAAGTAGATATGTCGACGATGATGTCTCTGGATAAGATAAGATATTTTTATTAGTCAATAGTCAATACATATGTGATGAAAAGTAATTTAAATATGCAATTGCTCATATCTTTCTTATGTCCTCAAATTTTCCAAAACATTGTATTAAATTTTTGGAGCATAGTCATAGTTTGCCGACCATCAACAAAAGGACAAGTTTTCTTTTGTTGATAAAATGTCTTAATTGTGTTCCTTGTAATAATATAATAACGTGGTTGTTTAAGGAAAGACTTAAGAAAAATGGTACCTCGAACATTCAGTTTAAACTAATAAAAGACTTCCTATAGTTGAAAATTAATGATAGTTATCTCTCAAAATCAAATTCGATGTTGCATGAGCTTTATCAAACTAGAGATAACAGCAACAAGAGAAAAGAAAAAAAAAATCATTTGATGTTTGACCAGAAAATATAAAACGACATACATCATTTGATAATACGCTCAGAGGACATGTAAGTACATTGTCGGGTAATGACATGACTAATTATTTATTACGACCCCAATAAAATAAAGAGAAACATATTCTAAAAGTCTAATATGGCATGTGAAACTTTGAAAAGACACAAAACTAATGGACATATGAGGAGTAACATAGCAAACGCGTGGCGTCAAGACTTGGTAACTAGGAGTCAACGTTCCGATGATGCAGTGAGGCCCAGGGTTTGGGAGCTTCTGTTATATCGTTACGTGTACGGTGTTCGGGGGCATGAACGGTTTATATCACTCAGACCTAAAACACTAATCACGGCCGGATAGAGGATAATATTTGAAATGTGCAGTTTACATCAACCATAATGTAATGTTGTCTATGTATCTAACAGATCATGTGATCAATACGAGTTTTGGTAACTAGATTTATCGGGAAAGGAACGTGTATTGGACTATTATTGATTTTTGCAACTCCCAAATGCAAACTGCATCAAGAGTGTATATGATTCGTTGGTGTTGCTCAAAGAACAGAAAATTCATTATGTGGATCAAAATTAGGCAACAAGCTAAGTATTGTGATGTTCTCTTAACCACTCGTTTTAACTTTTAAGTGATCATAATAATATAGCACTACAAAACTTGAGATTAGTATGAGTTATAATTCAAGATTCCACTCTGGTTACAGAAACTTAAACATACTCAAAATAACAATATATAATGTAATCACATCCTATTTGATTAGCACATGCACAGTGTGTGTAAAAGTTGTTTAGAAGTTTAAGGACCAAACATATTGAACAGATAAATCATTCACTCACCAGTAGATACAGGATGGGCTTTGTTCTTTCGACCCATAGTAGTAGACTGATCCAACAGGCTTAAATTTAAGACAACACAAATGAACATAACCTAAATATATGTCGCCAAGTCGTCTAACAATGCATGCACATTTTTTTATTCAAAAAGACAAGTGTAGTCGTCTTAGAGAAAAAACAGAAAATAAAAAGTTGCATGCGGATAAATTTATGAGTCATATAAAAAAGTGTTGATTAGGTTATGGTAACAACTAACAATAAAGAATGAAATATAGATTGCAGCGCTAAAACTTTTGTTTATCATATTAGTATAAACTTTACGATTTTAATATATTTGTTAGATTTTGTTTTCCCTTGTATTGTTTAAAATACTGTTTATACATTTGTTCTTTTTGAGAGATTAATAATTTTCAACTTTATATGCTTATGATATTTCATTGGCATATATAGATAGTATGTTACTATTAACAAAGGAAGAACAAAAAGAGAGAAAAAGGTTGGGGAAAGAGAGGGAGAAGCTCGAGAAGAGTGTGGGAGAAGGCAAACCCAAAACACTGACTAGACACAGACCGTTGGGCCCGACTCTTCATGCATGCACTCTTCTGACATTTTCAATTTCTCTAGATATCTCCATCCTACCCATTTTTCTGTTTTTTTTGAATTTCATTTGCTACTATATTATACTTTAGGAGTACTATTCTATTCTTGTTGGAAGAAGGTACTTCTAAAATAAAATACAAAAAAAAAGTATACTATATGCCTTAAAATAATGATAACCCACAATTCAAAATGCTTGTTCGTATGCAATTTAAACTCTAAAAATGTTCAGAATTTAATGTGGAGGAAGTGGTCAGGTCGCTGTTTCTTTTAAGTGTCAGTGGTCACACTGTTCTCACTCACTCACTCAACATCGTTTCAAATTTCAGAGCAATAAAAAAAAAAGTCTCTTAACCCAAAGCCCCCCTCCACTCAATTGCCTTACTTCAAAAACCGAGCTTCTTCTCTTGAAACGCTTAAAAAGTTAAATCAGAAAACCCAAACGCTTTTTTACTCATCTTTCTTCTTCTTTCTGCATAAGCCATGACTAAAGATGAAGACTTCAAGCTCCTAAAGATCCAGGTAAAGTCGTAAACACTTTCCCCACTTTTTTCTTTCTCTCTCTTTTTTAGTGTTGCATTGGTCTCTCCATCGTGTTCATGGTTTTGTGATAACACAGACGTTTTCCCTAAGAGTCAACATTCATTGCGAGGGTTGTAACCAGAAAGTCAAGAAACTTCTACAGAGAATCGAAGGTTTCTCTTCTCCTTTCTCTCTCTCTCTCTCAACCTTTAGTTTACAACATGCAACATTTATACTTTACTCATTTTGGCTTCTTGATGAGTTCATTGTCTGGTTTTTACTTGAACAGGAGTTTGCCACGTGAAGATAGAAGCAGAACATCAAAAGGTGACTGTTTCAGGGTCAGTTGACTCAGCCACACTCATCAACAAGCTCGTTAAAGCCGGCAAACACGCCGAGCTCTGGTCTCCTAACCCTAACCAGAACCAACCTCAAAAGCCCAAGACTAATGACGTCATCAAGAACACCACTCAAAAGGGTCAGAAACAAGGCTCAGCCAAAAGTGGTCTTGAATCTTTCAAGCCCAAGAACGGCCCTAAAGGTGCAGCCTTTGCCACGGAGGAAGAAGAAGACGGTGGCGAGGAAGAAGACGGAGAGGTCCAGCTTCCAAAACATGCGATTCAGCAGCAACAACCCGTCGTCAACTCCAAGAAAAACAATGGCGGAGCTGGGGTGAACAATGGTAACAACGGAGTCAACGCCCCATCGAAGAAAGTCAACCAAAAGCAGAGCAATCAAAACAACCAGAGTACTCAACAAGTAATGGCGGCAATGAGAATGAGAAACGCCGGAAAAATGAACACCGGTGTCGAAACCAACGAGATTGGCGCCCTCATGGGTCTAGCTGGATTCAACGGTGCAACAAACGCCATGACTCATCCCACAAATGGGACTCAACAGCAGCTTCAAGCTCCAGCGTTAAACAACATAAACGGTGTCACCAATCACAACCTAAACAATGGTAACGGAGGCATGATGATGAACATGAATGGGTACAATAATCAATATCCAATGAACATGCAGAGTAGGCAAATGATGCATCATCATCCTCAGCCTCAGCAAATGATGTACCAAAGATCAGCTTTCGTTCCAGCATCAAGCAATGGGTATTACTACAATTATACCCCTCCCTACAGTTATTATCCTTATTACCCTTACCAAGCTGAGCAGCAACAGCAGCAAAGTATTCACCCATCTCCAAGTAGTGATGAAGACACTAGCAATAACAATAGCTGCAACATCATGTAAAGTGTGGTTGCTTGCTATGGAAGGTTTCTTTCTGCCTATGGAGACAAGACTTTTTCATGTTAATGTCTAATGTGATAATATTAATTAGTGTCTCTCTTTTTCGACTAGGTACTTTTTTTTTGTGTGGCATGTAGCTGTTTTGGACTGACATGAAGTTGTGTTGGTTGATATATAAATCCTAGAATGTTTATTTCATGTTCCTTGTGAGATGCTTTGCTTTATCTAACACTAGTGGTTGGTGCGGTGCAAAAAAACATTTGTAGAAGAGCGTTTAGAGCGGTTGGTTTTGTCACAACGTGGTTTGTGAGTATCTCTCGAAAAGATATTCTCTCTATCTACTCAAAAGTTATTCCACCTGCTCGCTGCCTCTCTCGGTAGGTGTCTCGTTATATGCGTCACCTATATCTTATTTAATGTGACATAGTTCGAGTTTTTTAAAAAAAATTGGACTAGTGAAAGTAATAGTGTCTTTTAGCCGGTCATGCATCAATCAGTTCTTTGTTTAATACTTACAAGATTCGTGTGGTGTGGAAGGAAATTGAAAAATCAAAAACATTCTCATCTGATTTGAACCATGTCTTGGGCCACATGAAATTTTCAAATAATTGGTTCGGCCCAACTCGGTTTTTCACAAAGAAGCCCTGTATCTTGATAGAAAACATACCCACACAAGATTCCCCCTACCAGGTGACAAAAACATGCAAACGAAAAAGGCAAAACGTTTTGGCTGTTTATAAACGATTTTTAAATCGTATCCTAAGTTTGATGTTTTGAACATTGGTTTCGAATGCTTTATATGATCTGCATTCTGCATTCGCTATTAAACTGCAAGAGAATTCTCTGAGGTGCTCAGTGTTTGAATATGGTTTAGTTATGACTCTCATTTCTCAACATAATCGTTTGTCCAAATTTATTTTTATTTTTATTTTGTTGGTCCAAATGTATACAAATGAAGCAATCTTATTTATCAATTTTGATTTTACTTGTACCTGAAAAATACATTTATACAGTCAATATATGAAAATCCTCTCTACCACAAATTAGTAGCAAAGCAGGACACTTTATTATAGCCTTATAGGTAACTAAATAAAATTTGGTACGATAACTTTACTTTGATGTTCGGCTCATATATACTATTCTAATCTTATACATATAATAATGTGGGTTGTGGATAATAATGGACACATACGTAAGAAGGGTCGAGGTTAGGACAGTGGACCTATCTCTCAAATTCTTTTCACACTTAAAGAGTCCTTACTTTTTGCGACACGAGCCGTGGGACACTGGGATGTTTGCCTTAGTTTTATGTCTTTATGGGTTTCAAAACTAGTTCGAGACTTGCTTGTGTGTTAGCTTCTCCTGATTAAGTGGTCGTAAACAAAAGTTGAACTTCTCGAATATACAGTTATTTTCCGGTTCTCTAAGGTATAAATTAGGTGCTCTAGACTAGAGCTTTCGTATCACACACTCTAATCAAGCATTTTTAACTTTAAAGAAATAACTTAACGTAGCCTATACGAAATTTGCTTATGTTATCGGAGTTATTTATTATCGCCTTTATCTTTGTATTTTTTTCCTTGATGTGTTTCGTGTTCGCATTATGCTTTTCTACGTGTGCCATTATTTAAATTTGTAATTATATATACGTCGCTTACTAGCTTTTTCACCTGTGAAGCCCACACGAACGTATTATTTTAATTTTTTTTTGTATGATTTCTTATAAAGACTCGGAACTGATTTCTAACCAACAAGCAAATTAATAAGGAGTTTAAGATCTATTCTCAATCACAGAACCATAGGTACACGTACTAATCAACCTACCTACCTATCTCCCTCGAAGACTATGCTAAGCTAAAAGGATGAATCATCCGAGTTATTAGACCAATATTATAGGGGTATCTTAGAAAGGATACCCCAATTTTGCAAAGAAAAGATGTAATATAAGATCTTTCTTTTGTAAAATTGGAGTATCTTAGCTTTCTAAGATACCACCAATAATGGTGCCCTTAGGCTCTCATTTGTCACTAAGCTTTGTTTATTTTTTGTTTTCACACTAGTCATTAAGGGTTGAACATTATACGCAACTTTCATTAAATGTATTACTTCGATAAATCCGGTACTAACTGAAGGGTGTGACAAAATAAATAAAAAACAAATAAGAGTAAAGAGTGAAATCTTATAAAAATAATACAAAGACAAACAAAAAAATCCTAAAATAAACACTTTGAAAAGAAAGGTCACTGAATCATAAAAAAGCATAATGCCATCTGCACATCATGCAACCATTTGAATAAATATAAAAGTTTTACAAAATTAGATTAGGGATAGAATATAAGTGTAAAGATCCTATACTTCGTAGACTTAAGGGTGTGAACCAGACACCACCACGTTCTCACACACACACACACACACACATACTTCTATATATATGATCTAATTTAATGATCAAGAACTTAATTTCTCTCATCCCAAACTAATTATTCACAAACACACTCACACACAGACACAAGTGACTCGAGTTGTCAGAAATGGGATCTCTATCGTGTCAGAGGAAGATGAAGAGAGTGATGATGGTAATAGTAACAGTAACGTGGCTCCGTGGCATGTGCGGGGAGCTGCTCGATGACCAGTTATTCGAAGTGGAAAAGCTTAAGATGTTCGTTGACGACCTCCCTGATATGCCTAGACTCCATGGGTTTAACTCTGTTCATGGCATCCTCAAACCCACTTCTCTTCAAATCGGCATGTTCTCCACTAAATGGGTATTCTTCTTTTGCCCATTTATTTTTTCTTTTCCAAGAATCAGATTCTTTTGGATTGGTGAGAATACTCGTATTTCAACTTGTTTACGTCTGAGTGGTTGGAAAAATAAATGATGAGATACGCTTTGTGTTTTTACTCTCTAGTCTTGACTTCACTTATTTAGTCCTCATGGTAATAATAGACATAAAGCTTCGGCCTATTCCTAGGCCCAATTACATATGTCGCTTTTCATAGTATGTAAAAACAGAGTCCTGTATACAAATGTCACACTTTTCTTAGTATGTAAAAACAGAGTATATGAGTGAGAGTGATGACTTAAATTTATGGATGGGTGACAGAAATTTCATAGAGACTTGCCAGCGACACAAGTGTTCGCATACGGTACATCACGTAGCAAGGCAACAGTTCCTGGTCCGACGATAGAAGCCGTGTATGGAGTAGACACATACGTTACGTGGCGAAACCACCTTCCTTCATCTCACATTCTTCCTTGGGATCCCACAATCTCCCCAGCAACTCCGAAACACGGTGGGATTCCTACGGTGGTTCACTTACACGGAGGAATCCACGAACCAGCCAGTGATGGAAACGCTGATGCATGGTTCACGTCAGGTTTTAGAGAGACAGGACCAAAATGGACCAAAACGACGTTGCATTACGAGAACAAGCAACAACCTGGTAACATGTGGTACCACGACCATGCCATGGGTTTGACCCGGATCAACAACCTCGCCGGTATGGTGGGCGCCTACGTTCTTCGCCACCCCGCCGTAGAATCTCCTCTTCGACTACCCACCGGCGATGAATTTGACCGGCCGTTGATTATTTTCGACCGGAGCTTTCGTAAAGACGGGTCGATTTACATGAACGCAACAGGGAACAACCCTTCTATTCACCCGCAATGGCAACCTGAATACTTCGGCGATATGATCATCGTTAATGGAAAAGCGTGGCCGAGACTAAACGTCCGACGCAGGAAATACAGATTCCGCATCATAAACGCAAGCAACGCAAGATTCTTTAAATTCTTCTTCTCCAACGGTCTAGATTTCATCGTCGTGGGTTCTGACTCTGCGTATCTCTCAAAACCAGTGGTGACTAAATGGATCCTCTTATCTCCTTCAGAAATAGCAGACGTCATCGTTGATTTCTCGAAGTCGCCGTCGAGAACAGTGGTGCTAGCTAATGACGCGCCGTATCCTTACCCTAACGGCGATCCTGTCAACAAGGAGAATAGCAAGGTAATGAAATTTATAGTCAAAACTGAACCCGAGGATGACACATGTACAGTCCCCAAGAAGCTCATCGAGTACCCGCATGTAGATGTATCAAACGCGGTTCTCACACGTTACATATCTATGTACGAGTACGTGAGCAACTCTGATGAGCCAACTCATTTGTTCGTCAACGGCTTGCCCTATGACGCTCCCGTCACGGAAACTCCAAAAATAGGAACCACCGAGGTAGGTAGTACATTGTTAATTAACGGTCTGAAATATGAAACTGATTACAAAAATTTTAATAAACAAAAACTGTGGAACTACTAATCAGGTGTGGGAAGTGATAAATTTGACCGAGGATAACCATCCGTTACATATTCATCTCGGACTATTCAAAGTGGTTGAGCAAACGGAGTTACTGGCGGCAGGGTTGGATGAGTTCAAGGAGTGTATGACGAAACACAACGATGCAGTCAAGTGTCAGATTAGTAAATACGCACGAGGGAAGAAGACGGCGGTGACAGCACACGAGAGAGGTTGGAAGAACGTGTTCAAGATGATGCCAGGACATGTTACGAGAATACTCGTACGTTTTTCTTATATCCACACTAACGCATCTTACCCATTCGATGCGACCCAGGAACCTGGCTACGTCTACCATTGTCACGTAAGTAGGATTTTTCATAATATTTTGAAATAGGTAATTGTTATTATAAAGTCTTTTTTTAATGAACGTTCATATTATCCATTGCAGATATTGGACCATGAGGACAATATGATGATGAGGCCGCTTAAGGTCGTTAATTGATATGTGCAATATAACTCTTCAAAAGCTAAAAATCAATCGAATGCATCATTCATTGAGAATGTAATATAATCTACACTTTATTAATCCCTAGTAAAATTAGTACTGCAGGCTATGTTGAAAAGAACCATTCTTTCCTGAATTTGTTCTACTAAACAGAGTTACACAATAAAAATGGAATATGATTACTCCAAATTCATTTTCTTCTACACCAATCAAAAATCACCAGCTGAAACTGATAGATTCAAATTGAAGATTCTCAGCGGAACCAAACGAACAAATATTTGCAACCTCTTCTTTCATCTTCCTTGGACCACACACAAGAACTCCGACGCTCGAACCTTTTAAACCACCTATGAGCTCTGCTTTCACACAATGAACAGAATGAGAATTTGGCAAAAAGCATTATACTCTACAGTCTAATATATGTAGGAAATGGTTTATATAATCTTCATTAATTAGACTTACTTTTAAGATTAGGCCTTTCTCCATAATGAATGTTGGTGAATCCAGATAGCAGCTGATCTGGCGAGCTCTCAATCATCAACGGAGACAATACATCCACGCTTTCATCTTTTTCCTTGTAATATTTCTTTTTGTTACACAATATAGCGACAGTAGACGAAGCCACCACGCTAATGGAGATTGCTAGAAGGTAAATGAGAGATTTATATGCGGAAGTGTACTTTTCTGAGCTTTGATCAATTGGGTTAATGTGATATTTTGTGATCATTGCGATGATGGTAATAAATATCATGAATGAAGAAGAGAGGATGGTGGCTAGCCATAGCCAAGAGTTGGGTCCGAGGATAGGTGAGATGGGTTGGTCTGAGACATATGGTTTAAAATCTAGGGTTTTGATGATATTCACATTGCAAGTTGATTCTTTCTCTCGGGTGACGAAGGCTTTGATCTGGATATCTACAAAGGAAGGGATCTCGGCTGAGGTTGGTAAGATTAGGTTGAGCATGGATAGGTCGGAAGAGGTCTTGAATGCGCAGATTAATGTCATCTTTGGGATTTTACAAGTGTTCGTTGAGCTTATGTAGAGTATATCGCGGATTATGGAGATGAACGGTGTAATCCCACTACCTCCACTCACCATCACCAGAGATTCATGCCTACGTATAATAAAAACAGAGCATCAATGTTACTTGTGTTGCAAGGGAAAGAATGTAGAACTTCTCTGTTTGGGATTTAAGTTAATTACCGTAAGTAATCAGTGGAAGCAGGGCCGTAGGGTCCCTCGACGGAAACAGCAAGGCGGTCGATCTGATTAGAAGAAGAAAGCATATGGTAAAGCTTAGTGGACCATTTGCCTTGGCTCTTGATCATAACACTTAGCTTCTTAGGTTCGAGTTTGCTACTTGAAGTTATGGTAAAAGGATGCCACTGCAGCTTCGAAATACTTGGAATGTTCACGAACAATGTACTCGTCGGGCTATATATCAGCACTGTAATAACATATTTAGTATATGGTTCTTGAATAAATAATCAATTGAAGAAGACAAAACAGAGGGATCATTAGTAAAACTCACTAGGGTTTTTGGAGAAATTAAGCTCGACGGTTTCACAAGGAAGAACACGAGCAGAGACTAGCTTGACATTGTTGCGCGACTGGAGAAATCTCAAGAAACGATCGATGATAAAGATGTAGAAACCGGGAAATGAGATCAACGCGTAAGAGATGCCAACGTGGAAGACAAAGAAGAGCATGAAGACCATGTAGAGGTGATGAGTATAGAAGAAGACTTCGAAAAATCTCCTTCTAATCTTTGGAAATGTGGTGCTCCACATCACAAGTCCGGCCACCAGAGCTATCTCTCCGGCTAAATGCGAGATACCGGTCCTATCCCACTCTAACATCTATTCACACCAACAAGTAGGACTTAGCACTGAGCATTATAATCAAAAGCAAATTGTAATTTTAATCAAACCGGTTGATTATGTTCTAGTTCTAGCAAACAAGCTAAAATCACAGTCCATTTTTCAAAGTAAGATAACAAAAGTAGCTTCAGTTAATCAAATATTCGTTATATCAACTACATGTGTATATATTAACACTTAGACTAACCTGAAAGACTTGATTTGTGGATATCCAGTAGATACAATAACAAAGACCGTGGCTGGTCAATAAGGTCATGACCAAGTTACCGAGCCATATATGGTACTTGATGCTTGACTCCGACGTAAGTCCAATAGCAGCCAGCAATGATGAGCCACGCGCCACCGGATAGAACAAGAACCCCAAGCATATGTTCCCTGTTAGACCTAACCTTACTGCTATTGAATCCAGCCTGGCTTGCCATCTTTTGAGTTTTGCAATACATAAAACAAACACAATAGTCAACCATTTATTAAATTGTTATAGATTTATATATGATATGAAAGTATGAATGATTCAGAGAAATTACAGGTCAGTCAATTTCATTATTCTTAATTTATGTGAGTTTCCTATTGAAATTTGACTAACTCAAATATAGTTCCATTCAATAAAAAACTTACAAGTTATCTCCGTCGATTGGAACTGATTGAGGAGTGATGGTGGTAAAGGTACGGTAAAAGTAATTGGCTAAGCTCCAAAGAAGAAGAGCCAAGAACATCATCAAGAACATAACCTCAGTCACTGTCACTATTCCTAATCCCTTCACCAACATTGGTCTTTTCAATGCACCATACTTTTCTCTCTTCTTCTTTCTCTCCACTTCACTTTTAATTACCAGAAAAAAGAATACTATAAGATCATGATATAAATAGAGGTTAATAAGATAAGATAATAACCAGTTGGTAGTTTAACTGTTTAATTAAATTACCTATTAAATTGGTTAACAGTCGTTTGTTTCTTCAAATGAAGGTGAATAGATCCAAGAAAAGCCAATAGAATCATTGGAAACATGTAAATCAAAAGGTTTACTCCTAATGAAAGAAAAAACCCAGTATAAAATATTAATGATGTTTGTATCTATGACGACTTATAAAAGAAGTTTGATAAATGTGAATTTAATTACCTGGTCTCCCAAAATAAACCGAGTTGCCGAGCTTGGCACGCATGGATTTCAACCATACTTTCTTGTAAGTAGAAGTTGGCATCATGATCCAAATCACCAAAGTACCAATCAAAATCACCATCGTTAAGAGCTTAATCACATTCTTAATCATTTCCTTTTTCGTTTCTCCTAATAATACCATATTACAACAGATATGAAATTACACTTTTATCAAGAAAAAAAAGAGAGAGATATGAGATTGCAAGAAAAAACAGGAAAGAACAAAACAAAGCGATAACGTACTTTTCAATGGATATTTATGAGATTGTTTAGATTTTCTGACTGGAGATGGAAAGCTACAGCGACCACGCGCCATCATGAGTGAACCACGCGCCACCATGAGACAACCACGTTGAATATCAAGAACGGCTCGTGGTTCCCCGCTCCGTCGTTCCTTCGTCACGTCATCTACCTTACTACCTATTCGTCTCGTCTCTCCTCTCCTCTCTCTCCTCTCTCTCTCTCTACGTCTCGTCTCTCCTCTCTCTCTACATCTTTCCTTGAAACGATTTTTGACTTTCTCATACCACGTCATCCGAGAAAATAGACCAATCAGAACATCAGAAAGCACCACGTCACATAAAAGTTTACATAAGAGAATGTGACGTGGCATTGTAAGTCATAAAGGTAACGTTTTAGCGAAGCATGCGACAAGTTTCATGCGGCTTTATGCACTAAACCAAGGGCAACATTAATTAGGCATTGGCGTAGACCTAATTAAATTACCTACCACCAAAATTAAAATCTAAAGTTTGGAATATTTGTAGAAATATGTTTTTTTTTTTGGGTTAAGTTCAATAACTCGTCTCAATGTTAAGACTTAATAGTTAGTTGTCGAGATGAGATTTGAGAGTATGACTAAACACAACAACGTCGTCAAGTGCAATGATGACGGGACATGTTAGGAGAATACTCCTCAACTTTACTTATATTAACACTAATGCATCTTACCCATTTGACACGACCCAGCCAGGAGCCTGGCTACATCTACCATTGTCATGTATGCTAATGCATAGGACTTTAACATATTCTGAAACTGATAATAACAAACTAATATTTTGCGTTGCAGATATTGGACCATGATGAGAAGTTGAGAACAGTGTGATGATGATGCCGCTTAATGTCATCAAGTGATATGTCAAGATCTAAAATGCCTCTCCGCATGTTTTTTTCGATGGTGCAAGATAACTCTCTTAAAAAAAGATAAACTAATTAATCAAGATATTATAAAGAGAAATTCATTGAGAATATAATGTACAATCTTTACATTTATTAATAATTTGTAACAATTTCAAAATTTATACTAAAGGAAACATTTTTCGGAACTTGTTAAAATTTTGCCTAGTTAGTTAATACTAGTATTAAGTTGTAACGGAGTATGAATTTATAAAAATTATGTTTTGAAGTAAAAAAATACATCAAAAAAAGAAAAGAAAATGTGGCATATTATTGCAGGCGCAGGTGGTGGTCGTGAGGGGAGTTTTTACTTCATTCGAATCACGTGGAAAAGCAAACCATGCTCTGATGCACGCTCTTTGAGTTTGTTAAGTTCCAATAGAAATATCAGTTTAAAGAACAACAAACATATCACTTAGTTGAAGCACACAATTTCGTACTACAATTTGGTGTATACACGAGTTAAGAAAGCATAATCAACTAGAAATCAACATCCTCTTTTTATTGCACAAAATAATTCTACGTGTCTTCTAAAAAAACACGAACTCAAATATCATTGATTAGACAAGATATGGTTGAAGTACTAATTGTCAAGTAGGGTCTAAATATGGCAACTTGTGGATCGGAGAGCTTCATTGGCTGGCTTTAGGTTATCTATGTGTCTGGATCATAGATATTTTTCATTTCATTAAATGTTTCTTGTTGTCATTTGTCAGTTGTTCACTACTCTCTTTTGATTTCTTTTTATAGTTTTATCAAGGTACGGGTTTATATTATTGCTTTTATAACACGGTACAGTACTACGGCCTAAAATTGATGTCCTTGTTTCACGCCCGCGTTGTCACGGAATATGGAATTTGAGGTAATTCTAGAAAACCAATACAGTTGGAGACCATTCTCTATAACCCATCCCATTCACAATTCAATTGCACTTAAGAGCTAGTAGAACCAGAGTCCCTTTTGGATTTTGATGGTTCCACCAACTTGGCTCTTATAGGCAGACGTAGACAACAGTAACACTAAGGATATAATAGCAACACGTAGCAAGTACATACCTAGCTAGAGTACTATATCTAGTACGACGGTTACTTAAAAAGGTTGGAAAGATCAAGTTAAAATATAAAAGTAAATAACTAACAGAGTTCGTAATCTAGTCATTAGAAGAAATATAAAGTTTTTTTCCTTAAAAAGATTTCAGATAAACATTGCTCTGGCTTCTGAATCGTGATATGTGCAGAACTAAAACTAAAATGTATATACCTGATTCGGTATGTTCCAATGAATTGTTATTGCCGATAATGTCGTAAAACTTAAACGTCAACGATCATTGTTCATATATATATAAATTTCACATAACGCAAAACGCAATGTTTTGGAATAAATGGTTCAAAGTACGTATGAGCATATTAGTTTATTTACAGAGAAACCGTATATAGAAGATTAATATACATACCAAATAAAATGATTGACGAACGATGATAAGTTTGATAATTGCGTCCAGGCCAGAATAAACAGAGAACTAATTGTATAACATTTGTGGTCCGAATAATTTATTAGATTGACCCATTCTGTTTTAATTATTACAACTTTTATATAAAAAAGAGATGATAATACAAAAGGGTCGGCTTTACAACGAAGCAAGCAAAGAAAATGTAATGGTGCTCGATCACTCTTACGTATAATAATTAAAGCGTGTGTCTTCCTGTGTCTGTGTGTGTGGCTCATTTCAATTATAAGTGTTTGGTTGCATTATGAACCATGATATTCCCAATTGCCAACTGTATCCTCCTTCTTGGTGTTTTGTTCTCTTCTTCTTCTTCTCCTTCTGTATCCACCACCACCGTCAATCTCGCTTTGTTTTTTTTTGCCAACTGTATCCTCCTTCTTGGTGTTTTTTTTTTCTTTATTTATTTATCTACTCTTTATTTATTTATCTACTCATTCATTTTATTTCCTTTATTAATAAATAATCGTTTGACTAGCAAAAGCCAACTAAGAAAAACAAATTCTAAAATTAAGTTATTTTATAAGAAGAAAAAAAAAGGGTTTTCTTTTGTCCATTAGAAAAAAATTGTAGAAATATATGACATTATCAGATTGCAAATCAAAATTCTTATAAGATTTAGGAATAAATAATTATGTATGCACTGCAAAATTATATGATAGACGATTTTTTGTTTATTATATCATGTTTATGATAAATAACTTATATTTTTAATTCACTTAACCACACGGAATAAGTATTCTACATTCACTGATCTTAAAATAAATTTATCTGTATAATATGCATTATCTAAATTCAAAATTTTTAATAATCCCCTTAATTACACCAAGAAAAAACCTTTCATTTTGATGTAAAATTAATAAATATATTATTAAGAGTAGTGAAGAAAAAAATGGACCAAGACGTAGGTCCTAGCAAAACGGTGCCGTAACAGTGACCTCTCTTTAGACAAAATGGTCGCGTGGATAAATAAAAGCATATGTCTCAATGCTTCTGAGTGAGTAAAAGGAGCGAATCCCAAAGCTATTTTAAATATTCTTTCTTTTTCCACATTTTATTTTTCCGATCGACGGAGTTTGATCGGCGTAATGGCCGGAGGAATCGTCTCACCCGCCTCTCTGCTCGACCTTATCTCCGACATCGTCGACATTCCACTCAACGCCGGCGTGTTCAAGAAGGATTGCGCGGATCTCACTCGCCGAGTCTCTCTCTTGACGCATTTGGTAGAAGAGATTAGAGACTCAACTCCGATCGATTCCGCCGCTTCCTCGTCGTCGGATAATGATTGGTGGTCTGATCTTGTGGTCGGGGTTCAAGCCGCGAAGCGTCTTCTCTCCACAGCTCGATTCCAAGCTCGCGACTCCTCTGTAAGCATAATCAAATTACACGATTTGCTCTATCTTCGATCCTCGTGAAAGTTTCCAGATTTAATTATAGTTGCTACTAGAATTACTGGTTTAGTTAAATATAGTTAGACCGGTGATTATAGAGTACGGTTATCTCCGGTTTAGCTGAAAGTTTTTGATTTTTGTTTGATTCAAGGATGGTGCTGCCAAGAGAATCTCATTCCAGTTCCAATGCGTTACATGGAAGCTTGAGAAAGCGTTGAGCAATCTTCCGTATGATCTTTTTGATATCTCTGACGAAGTTGGAGAACAGGTTGAACTAGCGAGATCGCAGTTGAGAAGAGCAATGCAGAGATATGGATCGTTGAATTCAAATAATTTCTCCAGTGCTTTATCTGAGCCAATGGATAGAGATGGTTTTAGCAATATTGTAAAGATCAAAGCTGAGGAAAAGCTTGAGAGTGTTTCAGAAACACTTCAATTTGCTGAGGAGGAGGAGAAACAAGATTCGCCGCCTTTAAGGAGAAGCTCGTCCATTTCATTGGCCTATTATCTATCCAAGGATGCTGATACTGATAGATTAGACAAAATGGTTACCAAGAATACTGACGAATCGAAGAAATCTGATAAACTCACGATTCCGGTTGATTTTCTTTGTCCGGTGTCTTTGGAGCTGATGAAGGATCCTGTTATTGTGGCCACAGGACAGGTCTGGTTTTTAAAGATGTATAGCCACATTTTATGAATTTAACTGTCTGTTGCTTGCTTGGTTTATTGATATTGTCTCTATACAATGGCAGACTTACGAGAGGGCTTACATACAGAGATGGATCGACTGTGGGAATCTAACATGTCCAAAAACTCAACAGAAACTCGAAAACTTTACCCTTACGCCAAACTATGTTCTCAGAAGCCTCATCTCTCGGTGGTGCACTGAACACAACATTGAGCAACCCGCTGGTTACATCAATGGCAGGACAAAAAACCGTGGAGACATGTCAGTGATCCGGGCATTGGTTCAAAGACTCTCAAGCCGATCAACAGAGGATCGAAGGAATGCTGTTTCTGAAATCCGGTCCCTGTCAAAGAGAAGCACGGATAATCGCATTCTGATTGCAGAAGCAGGAGCAATCCCTGTTTTGGTGAACCTTTTAACCTCAGAGGATGTTGCAACTCAGGAAAACGCAATCACATGCGTTCTCAACCTCTCTATATATGAAAACAACAAAGAGCTGATAATGTTTGCTGGTGCAGTCACATCTATCGTTCAAGTCCTTAGAGCCGGAACCATGGAAGCAAGAGAAAACGCAGCCGCAACACTCTTTAGCCTTTCATTAGCTGATGAGAACAAGATCATTATAGGCGGATCGGGTGCGATACCTGCCTTAGTGGATCTGCTCGAAAACGGGACTCCAAGAGGGAAGAAAGATGCAGCCACGGCTTTGTTCAATCTCTGCATTTATCAGGGAAACAAAGGTCGAGCAGTTAGAGCCGGAATAGTGACTGCATTAGTTAAGATGCTAAGTGACTCGAGCAGCCACAGGATGGTCGATGAAGCTTTGACAATACTCTCGGTCCTTGCAAGTAACCTAGACGCGAAATCCGCGATAGTAAAAGCGAATACTCTACCTGCATTGATAAATATTCTCCAAACGGATCAAACTAGAAACCGAGAGAACGCAGCAGCGATATTGCTTTCGCTGTGTAAGAGAGACACCGAGAAACTGATCACTATCGGTAGACTAGGCGCGGTTGTGCCATTGATGAATCTATCGAACAAGGGGACAGAGAGAGGCAAGAGGAAAGCGATGTCTTTGTTAGAGCTTCTCCGTAAAGCTTGCCAATAATATCTAGTTCATTCGTTATTGAAAACTTGGCTGGCTATTTGTTCAACTATGTTAATATATTGTTCAATTTGATTTGATTCTTTTGTAAAGCAATTATATTTGTAGAAGCAAAAGGGTTTTCGAGAATCGAACTTTTTTTCTTTGGAGTAATCACTACCGTAACAAACAATTTGATTATTTCCCTCTGTGTATTTATTGATAAAACTTTCAAACAACAATGGTATCAGGTAATCAGGTATTAAAATTGTCGCCTGGTAAAATACAATACATCTCCAATAGTTATCACTATTCACTACCGTATCAAAGAATGATTACAAACATAAAGCTAAAAACATAAAGCTACGGTTCAAGACATCGACGGATCAAGAAGGAAAGGAGAAAAAATAGTTACACATAGCTTTCCTGAACCTGTTCTTGTACAGTTTAGGTGAGATTACAGTAGGAGGAACTCTTGGGCCACCAAGTATACCTGAAGCCTTGGCTGCAGACTCAATTTTTCTGGCCAATGAATACTCTCTAAGATAGTCTATGATTCCTATAGAAAGCTCTCTCCTTTCTTCATCCAATCCGACCAAAAGGGAGTAATCCATTACACCAGCTTTCTGCAGACACATCAGAGAATACAGTGTTATTTACAAATGACAAGAAATAACATAGGGGTTTTTAAATACTTACCGACAAGAAGAGAGTGTCATTCCAGATGGCCTGCAACATGAATCTCTTGTAAGTTCTATCAACAAAACACAACTCTTCCTCTAGCAAATTCATGTCAAGTAGAACTTTGTTTGGCCCAGAGGTGTCTGAATTGAAGCGTGCCCGCTCTGATCCCTTTAGATCATACACTTTTGAAATATGTCTATCATAGAAGACATTCTTCATCACCATATAATATCCCTTAGTTTGGTTGTGACCTTTAACAGAGACCTGTGGATAGCAAAGAATCCAATCATAGATGAAGTGTCATAAACTTCAACATTGTAACATAAAAACACATGTGGATAGCAAAGAATCCAATCATAGAGTTAGTATGAAAGAACGAACCTGAAAGATTCCAATAATATTCACCATGCATGTAGGGGTACCAGACTTTAGTGCCTCTATAACGTATTTGAAGTAGTCATCACCAAACTTCTTCTTGAAAAACCGCAGCTCCGACTTGACAACTTCTTTAACTACTAATTTGTCATCTACACTCTTCGCAAAATACGCATTGCTTTTCCCTCCTTGAGCATTCCATTTCTTACAATGCTTCAACGATGTCAAGAAGTCCCCTTCTTTTGTAACAATGTTTCTTAAAGAATAGAACTGCTGTGCAAAATAACATCGAACAACGCGAACAACGCTTTTTGAGTTACTTGCTACTTCAGAAGCGTGGCTGTTGAATAAGATGGTAAAGTGTGAAGAACTTTTATGACTCTTAGATTTTCTACAACTCCAATCTTTATAATCGCTGGATGTGAGAGCCTGCGATATCAAATACCCAGGAGCACTAGTCGAGATTAGATTCTCATTAACCGTAGCCATGGTAGACGCTGCAGGTATACTTAGTGGCAGACGGATGTAGTGTATATCAATAGGACTATGCCTGAAAATCACAACCATGCTCCCAAGCCTGTAAAACATTTAATGAATGCATTCACTTAAAAATTATAGCTTTTCTTAATTCATTTCACTTTTTAAGAGTTGAGATTTTTACCCAAAGAAGTGTAAACAGTCTTTCTGAAGAGAGTGAGTGCATGTTGCAACACGGCTTGCACTGGGGTGATCTGAGAAACTAAACTGTAAGAACTTTCCAAAAGACATTCTCAGGGTATCATCTGACAAATTGATTTTTGGAGTAGCAGGTGGCAGCCCATCCACATAATCACATTTCTGGCATCTGTACCACATCCAGATCTTACCATGCTCTTCACCAGGAAGCTTCTCGGAAGTTAAGAGATTTACATTCATGATAAGCTGTTCACTGTGGTGAGTATAACTAACCACGTGAGACCCCACCCACTTCTTACAAAATCCACATATTGTTGTCTGTTCAGAAATTTAAAACGGAAGAAGTTTTTCACTTTATATTATAGTAAAGATCAATGGAGAAGTGAAGTGTTAATAGAGCTACCTGAGTGAAGATTTCATTCAAAAAAACCCCAAGATGTTTATCAAGCTGCTTCGAGAAATGAATCCGCATGGGACGTGAGCGTTCACATGCTTTCTTTTTCGACATGTGGCGGCTCGAGTAAACAACTATTATGTTCTTCTCAGGGTGTGTAGCTGACGACTGTTCACCATCTCCAGAAACATCTTCAAATAGTTTTTGTGACTCTATAAGTGGCATAATAACATCTTCATTTTGAAGAAAAGAAGCCTCTAACCTCAGATGGTAAGCTTCGAAAACTACATCTTTAATAATTTCCTTGAGTTTCCTTACATCTTCCCCAGAATCAACCTTCAACATAATCTGCAAATAGTTCACAAGCTTAATTAAAACACACAGAGAAAATATGCAAACCAGATTTAAATGTGAGCATGTTATGAGGACACACCGTGCAGAAGAGTGGCCTCAGACAATCTTCAATGTACATCAATGTCTTGGATAATTTTCTCAGTTGACTATTACCTTCTTGCTGTTCCATCAATTTCTCTACTCGGAACAGCTTACACAAACCCACTTGAGCAGTTGAAGGACCATCTCCTAAAAGACAAAACTTGGCACCAGTGCAACGGGCAATATGTTCCAGCAATGGCCTCTTCATATTGAGCACCACAAAGATTTTCTTCTCAAGTAAATAATGCTTGATGTTCGAAGGAACACTTTCTTCGACCAGTATAATATCTGGATTCAGTGACTCTATCTGTGCGTTCAACATTTTCACATGATCGCTTTCCTGTTCAATATACAAAATTAATAAACCACTAATTATATCTAGTATTAAGTAATCTGTACGTCATAATGAACCAACCTCCCAGAGTAAAGTCTTTAGGGAGCTTAATTGGCAAACACTCTGATGTTTAGGATGCTGAGCTACCACTACCAGCATCAACTTTGGAGATTCGTGATTAGGGATTGTTTTATTGCTCATGTTCTTTCTACAGACGATTCCCTTAATGAAGAGGCTGCAGTAACAAAATAACATTAGTAGGTATATCAGCAACAGAACAAATGGCATTTGATAAGTAGTTTTTAGAAGGAACTAGATACCTCTCCTCTAGGTTTCCTGACGAAAGGCATTTTATTTTGACGTACACACTAGGATCCATACTGCCTTGACTAGTATCTGGCTTAAGAAATTTGGCAGCCTGCCATGCGAAACTAGTAACAGTGTCCAGCCACTTCATGTTGCTTCCCTGTAACAACGTCTTTGCAACTACCGCTCGTAATCGGTCCTTTGCTGCAGTTTGAATAGGTGACTCTCTTCTGTGTTCTTGTAAACTTTCTTCCTCGTCTGAACTGTAAATCTTGACTTTGTCCAACACTGGAGGAAGCCAAATGGATTCTATATACTCAACATTGAGTGATTTCTGTGAATTATCCACCTGACTCGGCTCCTGACTCTGAACAACTCCTTGATCTGAATTTATTATAGCAGACTCTAAAATCTCATCCCTGCAATCACAGCACAGACATATAAGACAAAGTTTGGCATGCTTTTCAAAATGTATTCACGATGCAAGAAACATGACATCTCACACTCATGCCTGCAATCACAGCACAGACATAAAAAGCAAAGTACTTGACATCACCATCTTAAATTAGCAGTATAAGAATACTCTTATACTATCATCGCAACAATCATAACAAAGACATTTAAACACATATATCACCATGCTCGATACTGACTCATGATGCAAGAAACGGAATCGAAATGTACCTAGACGCAAGATTGGCACTTGGACCCGAACCAGTTGGGAATGAATCACGCAAGTCGTCGTAGCGCTCCCTCTCTGAATCATCCCGTGTATTAACCGGAACTTCACAAGTATTGCACAGGTTCTTGCGTCCTTCTTGAGGATCAAAGCACGTCCCACAACACCATCGCTTACAGCTCCGGCAACGGTACTCACATCGATATCCCCGTAACTCGTAGTCACAGAAGTGGCACCTTATTGACATTGTATTAGTCTTAACAAACAAACCGTTGCGCACGAATTATCTACTATGAAGCCCGAGTCAAGAAACAAATCCAATGCTTGATCGGAGTAAAAAGAAAGCTTTTTTGTGAAGAAAGCTTTCAACTTTTTCTCGAGCTTTGAAGAGAAAGAACAGAAAGAACAAAACTTTGTGAGTGAAAAGGAAGAAAACAGAATTGTGAAAAAAATGAAGAAACCGAAACAAGAGAGGAGAAGAGAAGTGTTTATATAGAAACAAATTGGGCAAATTTAGAATCAGAAGACGAATTGGTAACAAAAGAAACAAAGAGTAATCGCACTTGGCTCGCATTTCAAACACCTTACACATTGTCTATCTTAATTTGACTAAAAAAATTATTTGTTGAGTCGTCTTCTTCTTCTTCTTTTCTTCTGTGTATATTGAGCTCTGAGCTATTTTTTCATAAGCACAATTTACTAATTGAATTTATTTTATTTGTTTCTATTAAAAATCTTTTTCAAAAAGACCTCGCTTTCAAAAACATTAATAAACTGATTTAAGTGAAATATATAAGTCCGTATCTGATAGGCCCAGCCAATTTTAGTGTTTGAATTTTTAGGCCCAGCTAAATTCTAGAGGGCTTAGTCTTTTGTTGTGGCATAACAAGGCCTCACAGTGGTTGTTATTGGCATAATTAAACTTTGGTTTTTATATAAAATTCTATTTTGTAACATGGTATTTTTTTTTGTTTTTTTGTAACACGGTTTTGTTTCGCTTATGTTTTTAACATGGTTTTTCTTCAGATTTTTTTTTTTCCTTTTTATTAGTTCCAACTAGTATATATAATAAATTTTCCCTGTTTTGATTTCGTTTTTGTTGTTGTTGTGGGTAGTGGTCCTAGTGGAGAAGAAGAGAGAGCAAAAAGGTTTCATAACTAGTAATCTAGTATATATAAGATCATCTTTATTGGTAACATTTTAAAGAGTATCTTGTGCAAGATGTTTTCTCAAATGTATTTTATCTTAAAAAGTATTTTAAGATGTTACCAATAAAGATACCCTAACAACGGATTATGTATTGCCATAACTATATATATATATATATATAAATTCAAGGATAAGTCATTCAATAAAGCAAACCTAACTAACAAAAGTAAAAACAAACTATATATCCAAGTTATCGTTGCATCTTATTATTGGAAGATCTCTACCCATGGAGTCAAGATCTAGAAAGGAAAAAGAAGAAGTGAGTAAAAGTACTCTCGGATCTAAGAATGAAGAAGCTGAGTCGTTGACAGTACAACAGAAGACAACAAAACAAAGTCTTGTTTTGACTAAATCAACATTGGGCCAAAGAAAACCTATTAAGCAAATATACAGAATCAAGCCCAGTAATGAATCCAGCAACCAAAGTCCAGAAGAACAGTGTCTTCTTCCCCAACGGATCTCTGCAACAAAAGCAAGTGAAGACAAACATCAGAAAGTTGTGCAAAAGCAAAAGCAACACAGCTGTCAAATTATATTGAATAACAAATTTGGAGTTTTGGAGAACACTCTAGAAGGCTTAGCCTAAACCTAAAGACTCTAGTATAAATAAGAACCATTGTAATAGAGTTGGTTTTTATGAGAGTGTAATGGAATAAAGTTATGAAACTTAGCTTGCAATATCATTGAGCAGCTATTCTTTCACTTATATTGTTTATAAATAATTTATTGTAGTTTAATTTTATCTGTCCTCTATAAAAGACCATATAGTATTATGGGACCTCTGGTACTGTTACTAATCGGACCTATATTCAGTAGAAAAAAATAAATACAAATATACTATATGACTTTATTCAACACTATTTATTTCGTCCATTTATTAATACATATTTTGTGCTTTAGTATGGTTAGAGATTATAATCGCTAATAGATACCATTCCATATGCGATATGCCTTTTAACAAAAAAAAAAAAAAAAAAAAAAAAGATACCATTCCACAATTACAAGTCTTCGTGACCAGGATCGGAAAACAAACGTAGTTTTTATAGCTCTTGCCAAAATTGACATCTGAAAATCCGAATCTCACTGTTACACACTGTTAGTTTTAAACCAGTGTATTTTTGTTTAGTCATATAGTTTCGTTGAAAAGGACTAGAATTTTACAGAGTATAACTTATATGAATCCCATGCACTTCGCTTACGTAACGAAGCATTCATCACCACCTCTCGTTTTCACGATCCCATCAAATGCACTCCAAGCTAAATTATTTCGTTATTTATAAAAAAAATTAATAAATAAAGACTAATTTGATATCTCGTATATTTTGAGATAAGCTATATATTAAATTAATATTCATTGTATATACCAAATATATATATTACATAATAGCTGGGGGAAACAAAAACAGAAAAAATATTACACAATATCATATTGTTTAGGGGAATTATTCTCATAAATACCACTAAAACAGATATTTTTTTTTCCAAAAATATCATTATCACCTCCATTGGAAAGTTCTCACCATTTAAACAATAATATAATGAAAAAGAAAGAGAGAGAGAGAGTATAGAAGAGTTATCACTAAAATAATAATATATCTTTTGTTTGGGATATTCTTAGAGATCTCTTTAATAATAATATCTATTATTTAGTAATGACACCAACCTTCATGCTCTTAACCTCTACTTAGAAAGTTGAGACCACCATTAGATATCTTCTGAAAATTAGCATCTATTATACTCTCTAAATATAAACATTTAAACTTCTGACCCTAAATTAGAAGACAACTCCTTAGGCTGCTCCGACTATGTTAAATTTAAGCCTACATAAACACATAGATGAAAATTAGCATCTATTATTAGCTTATTTATATATAATATAATCAAGAACAAATAAACATAATAAAAGAGAGAGATTATACCGAGCATCTAAACAGATAACAATCTGGAATTGTTTTACTTTTTATCTTATCTTTGATATGTTGTAGTAAATCAAGTTTTTTTCTATAGTTTTGGAGTAAAAGAGATTCCAGAGTTTTTTGTTAAATTGCAATCCGAAAACAATATTCCGGTTCACTAAAGAATTCACGTGTTTTGACTCACAACAACAACAAAATTATCCATTTTCTGATTATTTTTGTTAACTAATTTGAGTGGTGTTTTATGCAATAATAATTAATTTCAATTTTATTTAATTAAAAATTGTTTTCTTTTTAATAGTATCAATAGTATATACAGAGGATGTTATGATAAGTTGATTTCAAAAAATATTTAGTATAATTTAATAATTTAAGATGATGTTTTGATGGAAGATTTTACGTGTTTCATGCGTATGTTATTCATGTTGATTTCTGATATAAAATTCACAACAAGAAAAATCGAATAAAACCATAAAAATGTCTGTTGTGGATAAATATGCTAGGCTAGCTAGTTTCTTGAAGCCCAAGTTTTGGAGAATATACATAGGTGCTGAATGAATCTAATTTTCTTTTAAATATTATAAAGCCGATGATTATGTGTATATGAGCTAAATTTTATAGGAGAATAATTGTTGAATGAATCAATTTGCGTTAAAAACTAAAAAGAAAAAGACAAAATAGTAGGAGAAGCGAAAGCTAAAATTTTTTTTAAAAAGTAGAAGTGTAGCTACATTCGTGTTCTAGCCTTCTAGGTAACAGTTGCCGAAAAAATAGGGATACATGTTTGTTTTAGTTGCCGAATTATATTCTATTTTTCAAAAAAAAAAAAAGAAAAAAAAAAAGGGATAAATACGAACCGTTATGTGATTTAGATTTTTAGTAATTTACGTTTGTATAAGAGGATCGTAGGTACGTAAACACATGTGATGAAAAATAAAAAAAAGAAGGGGATGATGATGATGATGGTACTGACCACGGCCTTACCGGAGATCTCTGAGGATTTGTTGATCGAGATTCTAATCAAATTGCCGGCGAAGTCTCTGATGAGATTGAAGCGCGTCTCAAAGATCTGGCTCTCACTTATCTCATGTCGTTACTTGGCCAACCGGTT
The DNA here is from genome assembly GCF_000375325.1 of Capsella rubella. Classification (NCBI taxonomy): domain Eukaryota; kingdom Viridiplantae; phylum Streptophyta; class Magnoliopsida; order Brassicales; family Brassicaceae; genus Capsella; species Capsella rubella. The sequence continues at coordinate 8,145,269 of NW_006238923.1, forward strand.
CCTTAAACCCTTTCCACGACAACGTTTTCTCGCGTATTTTAGGAGTAGCGAGAGACACGCGTTGTTCAGGTCATCGGATCATGATCACTCGGACACATTGGTCTCTGTAATCGAAAAGTATATGGACATCGGGACAATAGGGGGAGGCCGCTTGGTGGGATCTGTTCGTGGCTTGTTGTGTTTCAGAAGTGGGAGAAGAGTGCGGGTTTCTAACCCCATGACAAGGCAGGTCGTGGAATTGCCCGTCATGGAAGCAGGGGATGCTAGTAATGAAAATCTCTTGTTCTTTTTTGGACACGATCCTGTAAATGATGAATACAAAGTGCTTTGCACGGTTTGGGAGGTGAACAATGAAGAAGAAAAATTAGTGATCAGATCCGAGCATCAGGTGTTGGTTCTTGGAGCTGGAGCCTCATGGAAAAAGGCTGAATGCCATATTACTCATCGACCTTATCGTTCTTGCTGGCTTGGGGTGATCACCATTAACGGAGTTTTGTATTATACAGCTTGGAATGATGCAAATGAATGTGTCGTTATGAGTTTTAACTTTAGTTCTCAAGAGTTTAGTTTGATTGAATTACCCGTTGATGCTTTCATCGTTTGGATGAACTTAACTTCCAGAGGTATCATGAACTACAAAGGAAAAGTGTCTATCTTTCGAGCTTTGGATTTCTTAAGTGATGGTGTTTTGGATGTTTGGGTTCTTGAAGATGCCGGCAAGAGTCAATGGTCGGACAGAAAGACTTTTGTTTTGCCTGATTTTCAGAGGATGAACACCATCAATGGAGATCTTTTAAAGATGAGAGGCAGTAATCGCAGTGGTGAGCTTTGGTTGTCAAAGACGAATCCTTCCTTCAGGAAGGTTCGACCCTCAACCAAATTCATTTATGATGTAGAGAGGAATAAGATAGCTCAAAGGATTGTTACAATACCACTAGAGGATGATGACTTCGCCTTCCCGAGAACTGGTTGGGGTGTGAGTGTGATAGTTTTTTCCCATGATATTGAGAGCATTATGTATTTGGAAACTTGATTCTAAGTAAATTGTTTTAACAAACGAAATTATAATATCATCAAGTTGAATTTGAATACAATGTCGCTTCATCCTTGGAAGAGCACTCATCAATTTCGTCTCCATTTACGTACGTTTTCCATGATCTCTTGATATTTTTTCACAAGGAGCTTGTATGTGTATATCACCCTATGTAGAAAGATCTAGATTTTGACAATGTAAGGCTGCATAGTTTTTTTTTACCTTCACCGCCATGCAGCCACCATCGAGCATGCATGAAAGTCAATCACGGTTATTGATGCTAAATGTTGATGGATCAGGCCCATTAACCTTGAACCGCCGGCATCTAAATAATACATTCTTTGTATGATTACGAAATTTTATAATCAAATATTTTGGACTCAGATTCTTCTTTTTGCATGTTCTATGGCCACCAAAACCTTTTTCTCGGTAACATCCTTTTACGAAAATAGTCGACGCTGTTGAAAATTTCTGTACCCGAATTATTCTTCAGTCATACGAAATCAGTTTATTTGTCTCTTTAATCCGAATACGATAAGTCATAAGAGATAGTTTCCGGCTACTTTCGCATCTATGTAAATTGAACAACAACTAAAGCAATGTTCCTTTAAAAAAGCACTCACTTACGCATTAAGCAACTACACGCACTCGCATATATACGATTATACTCTCCTTTAAGTTTTCTCTTTTATCAAAATTTGGTTGAGACATATTTTTTCAAGAGTAACCATTTCGTACCGCAAATATTACATATACTGATATACACTACCATTTATCTCAAAAACATGTATATATTATAGTTCATGCTTTTGTGTTTTTTTTGGTAGACGACGGTGGGAAATTAAAATCGCTAAATGAATAATTCTACAACTAAAGAAAAATTTAATGACGATATGGAAGACCAAATTAAATTTTATCATTTTAATTCACAAAGGGCTCCACCTCACATGAAAAAATACGATCACTGAGTGTGGACCGACGAGTACTCCTTAACTAACCCTGTTCCTAATTTATCATTTTAATTTCCAGACTATAGTGTATTTTTATTTTTATTATTCAATTGTATATATATAAATAAAAGACTAGAAGCTTACAGAAAATGATAAATACACAACACACTATTTAATAAGTCTATAGGACTCCCATGCACTTAGCTTAGCTTACGTAACGAGAACGCATTCATCATCTCCTCTCATTTTCACGTCTCCTCTCTTCAACTTTTCAACTCTTTTAATCCTCTCTCAAACTCTACTCCATATATTACCAAACAAAACTCTCTTTCGTTAATTTCTCTCTTTTGATCATTTTATAAAGAAAACAACGTAACTCTCTCACCGATCACAACATGCCGGGAAACTCTCTTCGCCGGGGATCCGTCGTCGTATTCACGGCGATGATCATGATCTCGTTGCTGACGTGTCCAACACTCATCACCGCTTCATCATCATCAGAAAGAAAGCTAGACGAGGTCGATCCTATTAAGTGTTCTCCAAGCTGTATCCAAAACCCTCCTCCGCCGTCTCCTCCACCACCGTCTCCGCCGCCTCCAGCATGTCCTCCACCGCCGGCTCTACCACCTCCTCCGCCGAAGAAAGTCAGTCCCAACTGCCCGCCTCCGCCGCCGACTAATTTCTTGTACATCACGGGTCCGCCGGGAAATCTTTACCCCGTTGATGAGCAGTTCGGAGCGGCTGCCGGAAAAAGCTTTACGGTGGTGAAGCTCTCCGGCTTGATCGCGTTTGGGATTATGGGGTTCTTGATTCTTTGAAATTAACATGATCGGTCGGAGAAGAAAATATTTGAAGATCTGCGGTAATTTGGTATATGTTGTCAGATACTTTTTTTTTTTAATTAGTTGTTTAAAGAAACGTTATTGATCGATGATTAATAATTTTTAATTGCTAGGATTACATATGTTTTCATCATATTTTTCCTATATCAAAAATTTTCAAATGGTTTTAAAAAAAAACCAAATTAATAAGGTACGTGGATCAAAATGTTGTTCAGGGAAAATATGTAAATCCTAGAATTTTATTCTCTCTTATGTGATATATTCTCTCTGTTCAACTTGTGGCACTGAATTGATTCACGAATTTGGAAAGTTTTCTTTATGCGGAATATTTTTTTTTATAGAAAAGCATATTGTTCTTGATAAATGTAAAGATAGTTTTTTCTCAAAAGAAGGAGAGGAAATAAAAAGTTAAAAAGGCAAATTTTCGAAAATATTTTGTCCGTTTTAGCTTTCTTCTTTACGCTTCTGAGTAATTGTGTTACCAATATGTTTTAACTAGAGTAAAGTAATTTGATGATGAAGAGAAGTTAATAAAGTAGAGGAGTTTGGTAATTTGATAAACTATTATAATCACTAGTTATAGAGATGTATAATCTGAACAAATTAATCCAATCCGATCCAAACTAATATAAATCCTTAATCCAATCCGCATGATAATATGGTTAAATGTACATATGCTCATCTAAAAAACTGAAATTTAATTCGAACCAAATGAAAAAGAAAATATGTAAAGACTTTGTGTAGTAGACCAAGAGAGTAGTAATTAACCGCCTAGCTAGTGAGATTAGCGTTAAGGACCACGTAGAAATATGAAATTATACCATCTAGTTCTTTTATTTTATTTGTGAATAGTGTTTTTTTTTTCCTTGGTAAAGAATAATAATTTGAGGTGGGAAAAGTCAGCAGCCAATATGAAAAGTAAAAAAAAAAGACACGTGTGGGATGGATGCAAAATTGCAGAATGAAGATCAACTTGGGTTTCAACAATGATAGGTGCCTCTACTCTCATAGCCGACCTTTAGACAATAGACATGACATGTGAATCTGTTTCGCCTAACGCTTCTTTATATGTTTCTTTTCTACCCAATCTCACCTACGTTGTTACTTCTTCTTTCTTTTTATTTCTGTTCTTCAACGCTAGCTTTAACTATATATACATATTACATACCTGATTAAAACCTAAAATATATATATATATATATATATATATATATATATATATATATATATTTTGGCGAGTAAATTATATAATTGTCTTTGTTTTAGCTTCCAACGTATAGTTAGTATTATTTTTCAGAAAACATTTCTGTATATTCAGTTATTGTTTTTATCTTTGTGTATTTTTGAATCGTCTACTATATATGCGATATGTAATAATCTTGCTTTTGAAACCAAAATGAAAGCAAGATTAACATTTTTTTTATGAAATGGAATCAACGAAAGGAGTTATAGCTCTCTTTTTTTTTCTTTTTTTTTTTCCTTATAGGTTGTAATTTGTTATAAGGTATGAAATAATTGTGCACCACACAGAATACTTTTATATATTGCCTCAAAAAGGCAACACAACACAAGCTCCTTTATAATTTTATGCAGCCTCACTTAGTTATATTATACACACAGGTAAATGTATATTCTTTATAAAAAACAATGGTTCTAGTGTTACTTAAACGTTCTGATTGTCATTATCACTGATGACTTAGTATTTTCGTCAAGAGCAAAGTCATGAGTTGGTAATATAACTACCGCACCGTCTTTACATGTTTCCATTTTGCTCATTTCGGTTAAATTATTTTCAATATATGGTACTCTTTCCCTTTCTCATAAAAATATCATTCAAGATTAATACATAGAATATCATTTAAAATGACATATATTGTTTTTATAATTGTCATTTTAGGACTTTTAAGCTTTCTAAGAAATGACTTTAGACTTTCATTAATTTTCAGTTACAAAGGTTACTTTCTAGATGATATCTAATAAAACCTCGGAAAAAATGAAATAGCTATGATGTACCCCTTTAATACCTTCAATCCTTCATTATCACTCAAAGTCTATCCCTTTACAGATATGCTCACAAACGATCTCCTCAAATTTATAATCACACAAGTACCATTTTCTTATAATTTAAGATTACAAAAAAATAAAAATTTAATTCTTTTTAATGAGATTTTTTTTTTACTTGAAGCATCAATAAGGCTTCTGGAAACAGATGCTAGCTAGAATGTATCCATCTTTATGTGGGAAGCTTAAAATATTATACAAATATATCTACCGACCACTTTAATCATCTATGACGCATTAGTTTCTTTAGAGGACATAATTAGCTAATTTTAGTGGTTTGATGTGTAGAATATTCATCTAAATTTGTCGTTTAACAAAATGGCTTTTGTTTTGGTGTTTTTTTTGTAAAAATGATTGCAGTATAAAGTATATCTCTCTTATTTAATTGTAAAACATGCATGTTCGTCAAAACTCAATATTATAAATACACGAATGATTAACTGAAACGTATGTACAGTGTACATAGACAGATATATGCTTACGAAAGTCTACACTAGTTCAATGTTTAATCCACAATTAACAACCGATGATTAAGACGGACGAATCAACATCGTAAAATTAGCGACAATTTAACACCAATAGTTAATGTGATTAAGGACATTAACCCCAATAATAACTCACAAGACAAGTGTCTTCTAGCTAGAGTCCACACCTTCCAACTAAGCTTTTTCCAAAAAACAAACTTTCTTGCGCTTATCTTACCAAAACAAAAAAAAAGAACGTTTTAACATTCAGATAAAAAAAACAAAAGAACCATTCTTTCATCAAGAAAGATTAAAACATGAAAACAAACGATCATGGCCTTCCCTTCTTGTGCTTATTCGTCATCTTTTCTCTTCTTTGGTTCCCTTACTTAGCCATATCCGAGACACCGTGTCCATACCCTTGTTATCCAACGCCACCTATTGGTGGCGGTGGCTCCTCCACACCCTCCTTGTCTCAACCACAACCATACCCTCCTCCAGCTGGGAATTTACCAAACTATCCTCCACCAGCTGGGAATATACCAAACTACCCTTCTCCACCGTACGGTGGCGGTGACGGTAGTGGCGGCAGTCTTTATGGTCCCCCACCGCCGGACGCTATCTTGCCGTACTTTCCTTACTACTTCAGGAAACCTCCTCACCAAACGGATCAAACATCGTCTTCTTCACTCTTGGCGGTTCCAGGAAAATTGACGGTGATGATCATAGCGGCCGTGGCAACTCTTGAGTTGGTTGGAGTGCTCGGTAACATTTTGTTTACAACTAAGTTAGTTTAGTTTAGTAACTCTTGTGAGTCTTTTTCGTATGTTGTGTAAGAAAATATTGTAACATGTTACACTTTGAAATATTTAGGAGGCTAATAACATTATCCGTTGTATTTCTTTTATTATTACTCTAATTTTTTTATATGCGGTGAGATAAATATGCATTTTTAAAAATTACATCATATAATTATTTGTCGCGATCCTTGGATTAGGATAAGCACGAACAATGTCAAGAACGTCACTTTACGTGGGTGACTTCATAGATAGTGGACAGCAATATAGAGGTTAACAAATGGACAAAAAGATTTGTAATAGTATTAGATTCTCTCTTTTATTGTGTGGAAAACTCTCAATATAAGCAGAAATTGAAAAGGATACATAGGGTGGGTCGAATTATATTGCATTTGAAAATCAAAATTAAATTTAATGTTACAAGAAAAACAGAGGTCGTATTGTTTCAAGTCGTATTACCTTTTTTTCTTTGTCGGCACAAGTCGTATTACCAAAGTTAGTAATGTTTGTATGTAAAGTTATCTTTAACTAGTGATATAGCAATAGGTCATGTACGTTAGTAATAAGCTTTGAAAATTTATTAGTGGAATGATAATTCTAACATAAGGTACATGGTTGATCATTGTATTTGCGGTTCTATGTTATAATGATTTCTATAACATATAAACACAAATACACACAAACACAAACGCAAAGAAACAATTGAGGGCATAGTACTAATTACACAATCTACAGAACAAAAGCAGAGACGGTGGATTGCTCAAAAAGCAACCTCAAACCGCAGAACGCCTAATCGCTAAACTCCTTCTGTTCGTGTTGCTTCTGGCGCTCTGGTCGCTGCTGGTGGTCTTTGGTCTTTGAATCCTATGTGTATCCACCTTCTGTTTGTTAATATTAAGCTTACTCTTGGCAATTCCATTAACCAGTGACCTATCACAACTAGCTGTAGATGAGTGATCATCTCTTGCTTTTGCCTTTGGCTGACCAGTTGACGTGTGTTGAGGTTTAGCATGTGTGCTTTTAGGCACTGGTCTTGCTTTGAAGTTGAGATCCTTAGGCACTACGGCTATTACCTTTTCCTACAGCATCAGACAATGTTCCATCATAAGTTAAAAAATCTAAACTGTGAAAATTGGAACAGAGTAAAAAACAGAGAATATTTAAGTTATCTCTGTCTACCTCTTTTCTCTTCTCAGCTCGTTCGTTACTTCTGAAACTGAAACCATTAGTAGTTGTTTTCTTTTCTCTAGTAGCCATCAAAGGAGTCAGACTCTCAGTTTTCTTTGATGTTCTTGGAGCTTGAGATGCAATGGTTTTAACAATCCTCTTAGGCTTCAATTCCTTTTGTCTGCCATTCAAAACCCAAATAGACCCTTTTAGAGTGAGTGGTGAAACACATAGACATAATAGTTACTTTGACTATGAGGTTATAAAGCTACCTCTTAGTGTCAATACTGGTTTTAGTATTACAACTTGGAGAAGATCCCTTTGCTATGACAACATGCTTCTTCGTCGAAGAAGCTTTGGTTGCGGAACAAGGAACAGTTTTATGAACATTTTTCAAAGGCTTCAATCTAGTTTCAGAGGAAGATGATGTTTTCTCTTTTTCATCCTCGCTGCGACCAACCTCAGTTTTCTCCAAAGCAACAGAAAGAGAAGTATGATCATCACCATCAGAGTTCACAAGAATCTCATCATAGCTCACACAAGAATCACCAAACTGACTCGTGTTCTCCCACATATTATCATCTTTCTCAGCACAAGTTTGGTGAGGAACAGCTTCTCCTCCCCATGTATAAGACTCAACAGAAGTAGGAAACAGGATCCCTTTCTTCTTGAAATGCGCCTCGAAATGAGCTCTCATCTGAGTAACAGAGCCAGGTTTAGAGAATCTCTCTGCCTCTTCAAGATATCTATTGTGAGAAAACGATGATCTCCTCTCCCATGATAAAGATTCCTTCTCGAATCTTCCAAATGATACTGATCCTGAGTGGATAGAGTTCTCCTGTAGAGAGAGCCCATTCACAAACAAATTAAAGTTTCTATATGATATATATAAAACATTATCAGCTTTTCATAATATATTTATACAGGTTGAAAATTATAAATAGGACTTCAGCTACGACGAACCAAACATACAAGCCAGTATCTTAAGCAGAATCAATGGCTCCATGAAATCGAAAGCATGTCTAGGAAAGCTTTTTTGATTGAGTTGAACATACATAATCTGAAAATGAGAACAAGAATAAAGTAGCAAAACTTACCAAAAGGCTTAGGTTAAACGGCTCTTGAACCTCTCCCGCCATCATATAATCTAGTAAGTTTTCGAGGAGGCGAGGGATTTAAAAATACCTAAGAGGCTAAAAGATTTTGTATTTTGGAACACAGAGTAGTATACGAAATTTTGATGAAGTTATAACTTTAGAGCACGAATTAGTGAGGAACTTGGACAAAGGGATTAGTATGTAAATAAAAACGTCAGAATTCAGATTTGGAAAAGAAAGCTGACTAATCAAATAATCATGTTCATGTCTTACTCACATGCACTTTTCTCTTTTCTTCTTGCATTTGTTTTGTCTTTTTCTTGAACGGACGCTTCTCACGTTCTCCATTTATCACGGCCGTTTAGTTCGGATGGGCATGATCGACGGTTGAGAGTTTCTAATGTGATTACGATTATTATTAACCGTTCGATCTTTGTATGATCATTGATCGTATATATTGATAGTGTTAACGTGTGTACCTCCTCCACGTGGGTTTACAAGGCTCGTTCGACATGTTCGAGTGTTGCCAAATCCAAAACAGACCATTATTAGTTTCTAACAACATTACATTATTAATGTCAATTTGAATTTGGGTGACATGATAATATTAGCAATACAATTATATGTGTCGGTCATATATATACACGAGTTTGATATATTGGTAGAATTAGTACTAATTAATTCTACATGAATTTAAAGATTACTACACATATATTTCTACAATTTTTTATTTTCTTATATAAAACCATTTAGGATTAGGTCGTATACGAAATACCATGGAGTGTGAACAAGTAAACATCATAATTGAGACCTTACATCCCAAGCATGTGAGCACATTAATAAGAAATGTCGTTTTTGGTAAGAGACCATAGCATGGCAATTGCATGTGACTTTTCCCGCGGTTGCAGGAATAAGTCGTAAGTCATATACCACATTTAGCTCATTTGCATATGATTCTCATGACTCTTAATCACTTCTCTTTTGTGGAAGTCCAATGAAATTTAATATACCAAATATGAAATCTGATTTACAAAAACTACAAAACCTTCGTTGGCACTTAGCGCGGTGGCTCGTAGCCATTGAGCTCGTTTGGAGTAGTGGGAAGCCTTTTCTTGATCCTTCTCCATGTCTAGGTTCGAGCGGTTTTAAGGAAAGCACCAGTGTAAGTCGTCAGCTAGTGTAGGTGGGAGTGGGTGGAAGTTAGTGAGATTAGTTGTAATTTGTAAATTACTATCTTTTATAAAAGATACAAATCTTAATAAGGGAACTATGAAACAAAACTACCAAATATAGAAAATCTAAACAATCACTTTTTTGGCGGAACAGAAGTCTCAACTGTCACTTCTTCAGTCACTTCTGTTTCTTCTTTACCGTCCGAATCCAAAAGCTTCTGATGAATCGTATCTTGGATCTTTGTTACACCCTTCTCCACCGGTCCCATTGCTTGGTTTATTGTAAGAACCACATCTTTCACAACGTGCTGGCCACCATCAATAACTATGTCCTGTACACTCTCCTTGATGCTTGTGCCAGATGCTTCAACATGAGTTTCTGTCGTCTCGACAAGACCACCTTCTTCTAGTTTCACTTCCGTCTTGCTCGTTTCGGATGTTATTTTACCACACTCTGATATAGGAATGTAGTGGTAAGGTTCAGCTGGGAAAACAAAGAGATGAGCCACCGCTGCAATCGCCATCTACCAATGTATAGTACACCAGCAAGTAGAATATTCAGAATCATAATTTTAAAGGCGCTCATATAACATACGTAAATTGTGGCCTAGGAGCTTTTGGTTACCTCAATGCAAATGAGAAAATCTTGCAACCCGTTCTGGAATCTTCCTTCTTTTGGGAGTATACCATAATAACAAAGCAACGCTATCCCAAAGCCTTGCCACCAAGTGGCAAACACAATAGCCTTAAAGCTAATGAACTTAGCCAACGGTTTTATTTCTTTGAGACGTTCATGAGTTACATTATAGAACTGCACCAAGCAAAACAGAGCCCACATCTGGCTGAAGTTTAGCACCACCACTATGTATGGATATCTACAAAATCAAAGATACATCACTAGTCTTTCTATCTAATGAAAAATTATTATGATACTATAGTTCCATACCCGTAATACCATTTGAATTCACCATCACCATAGACACCAAGAAGCTCCAACAAAAATGTCAAGAAGGCACAAAAGGTTTTGAGGATCATCTGAGACAAAATATCACAAAAACCTTCAAATGAAAACATGCAAAATTGGGTTGTAGGAAGAGGCCAATTCACATGACTTACATACTGGACGAGACCAAACTTCTCTATCACAAAGAGCTCTCGTCCCAAGACATATGGATCACTCAAGAATTTCCAAAATGAATTCTTCTTCTTTTTGCTCTCATTGTCTCCTCTTTCTAACAATGGTTTCTTTGATTCATTTTCTAGGAATTCAACAACTCTTCTTTCACCACCTGAGAGCATTCATAATCATATTACATCTTGGTTTACAGATTCAAATCAATTACTAACGTGAGAGACAGACAGAGTGCACATAACAGCTCACCTAGACATGCGACCAAGTAGCTTCCAAAGGAATACAAAGCAAAAGCCTCATAGCAGTTTCTCAGAATGTCACAAGGCAACGAGAATTTCGAATTGGACAAGGAAATGATCTAAAACCAAAACCAGGTTAGTTAAAAACACAACAAGACATTCACAAACTCCTAGATAAAGAAAGAAGAGGCTTACAGATTCAGCTGCATACACAGGAACCATAAACAAAACAGAAACAATCCATTTTTGCTCCTACAAATTATACTCAAAACTCATCAACGACCTATACGAATAAGAAAACAGAGAGTGTACAGATTTTGGTTATGTTCGTACAGCGGGATTGGTGTAGAAACGGAGATGTTGGAGGATAGAGAAAACGGAGACACAAATGGCAACGGCGGCGAAGGATCCTCCGATGATCAAAGACGGAAAATGTAAATCTCTATACGTACTTGCCTCCGTTACTCTCATTCTATCAGAATCATACACCCATTCTGATATACATCAGACAACATATTATCATTCTGTTTCTGTTCTGTTTTTGGCCTTCACCTTAACTTTGTCTTAAGGTTGTAACGTACACGTGGCGTACGCTCGTAGATGCCACAGTTGCGTTCTTTGACACGTATTTCTAGCCGTATAACGTAATGGAGTGTAAAAAAAGAGACAAAACTGGTAGAGCAAATGAAATAACTTTGAGAAAATATTCGTGGGCCGAAAGGTAAGTAGACCCAGTGAATTAGAGAGCATGCAGAATAGGTCATGTTTACTATATATGGAGTAATATTGGAAGGAAAAAAAAAAAGTAAATTAGGAAACTGAAAAAAAAAGATTTTGAATTAGTAAAAGAGAAATAGAACCGAAACCAAATTACCACCAAATCATATTCTTGCTTCATAATTTGGATTTTTCGAAGGCCTACGTGTCTACGAAAGTGTGGGGAAAAAGAAAAGTTGTCTATGAAAGAATAGATATGTTGTAGATATTCTTTAACTTGGTTGATGGAACCTTAATGGATTTGTTAGAAGGCCCAAACTTAGTAACATATCGTCACGTCGTGGAAATTATGCTTTGAGCTATAAACCTTTTACATTTATCGTGATATATGTTTAAAGCCTCTAAGGCAAATCACAATTTGTTACAGATGTAATATAAATTACATTTAATCATGTATATGATGAAGGAAATGTTACAAGAACAAAGAGGAAAATCAGACAAGTTCTCTGTTAAATTATTAGATCGGAAACAGATTGTTGTGACAAAACAACATTTACACTTTTGAGAGAGAAATGTGGACATCAACTGTATTCTGGGAACTTTTGTGTGGACACATTCCCATGTGAAAGAAACATCGACATACATCTACAATGTTTTTGGTAATATTGTATTCATGTTTTGATTTGTTTGTTTTCCACAAAGAATATATAAAGATGAAGGGCTTTTAAGTTTTTTAACCAAGTGAAGAAGAATAGCGTTGGCATGGGAAGAAAGATTGTGTGAAAGTCCCATGAATCAACAGTTAGCTTGTCGGACATTTCGAACCGGTGGTCCGTGGTTTCGCCGACACCCATCACCTGTCATTTCTCTCTTTATTTTTTGCCTTATGAGAAAACATATTATATCTTCTCCTTTTGCTAATTAGAAAGCATAAAATGATATATATTAGAATAGCAATAATTACTTTTGGTGGTGTACCACGAGAGAATGCAGCCACGCACACGAGGACACCACCATTCCCTATTATCAATCCTAATCATTTTTATTTCATTGATTTATCAAAGTTAACTCCTCCACTTATACTACTTATTGAGATCTATTGTTCTACCAGCTTTATCTACTATATATATCTTAATCTTGTTGGAACTCATGTGTGCAAGAATCCCTAATTTCTGTTCAGACAAAACTCAAACACAATATCTCAAAAAGGAAAACAAAAAGTTTCAAAAGGAGAAAGATTATAAGAATATTTAAAACCCCAAATTCTAATGATAAGAAATACAAATATTCCAAATTTAATTATGGTTGTAGATAACTTGGTAGTTGTTTGTTCACAGAAATATATATAATTTGTTTTCTTCCTATTTAGGTCTTGAAATTGAATGGCATCTGATTTTATATCAGTTTTTGGCTTTTGATTATGCAAAATATATTTTATTAGCCATTCATGATTCTTAAAAATATAGATTTTCTTAAAATTAGGAAATCCAAATTTTAGAAGTTTTTGCTAATTTCTTCTTAAAATCCAAAACCCACATATTGTAGTTTTTAATTTGTTTTAATGTGAATTAACATTTTTCTTCCATTTTTTATTTTAAAAAAATATTTTAATTACAAAATCTGTAGATCATAAACCATAATCTAAAATCTAAAAACCAAAAACCATAATCCAAAAACCATTAACTTTTTTTTTGAAACATTCATTGCCTAACAATGTATAGATGAAATGCACGTTATAGTATAAGGATACAAGTCAGAGGAGTATTTGTTAAAACATTACAGACGAAATGGATTAGTTCTTCAAAACAATGGCAACCCTGCTTTCTTCTTTTGGGTCCATTTTTTTGTTACTACTCGATTTCAAATGCATGCACACGATCCATCCCTCAATTATTCGTGTTACACTTAACTATCAAGGAGGAGCTGTGTATAGTCCGTGCTGTCCACGGTCCACCCCATGAGACTCGTTGGCTGTCGCAGCGTGGAGAGAAGGCTTAGGGGGAGTGTATGCATGGCCCGATATCGATGTGATGGTTAAGTCAATTTTACAGTGAATCTTTTTTGAAGTCTAAATAAAAATTTTGATATAAGAACATGAAATGATATACAAATGTGTATATGAATTGGGTAAAGTCCAATGAAGAGGGGAAGACACAATTCACAAAGAGACAAGGAGACGAAGGTCTATAGCTATAGAGAGCACATGAGATGAGGGAGTGGGCCGAAAGAATAATAGAGGCAATAGACAGAAAAAAAAAAAAGGAAGAAGAAGAAAAAGCTAACAAACTAACAAGCAAGAAGCCGACATTTTTAGACATTGGCTCTTTCTTGTTACTCATATAAGTACACTGGCTACTCACTCACTCTTCAACATATATCATCATATGGATATGCTTGTTGCTTTGCGGAACAAGATAATCGTGGAAAGAATATAACATATTTATTAAAATATATAGAAAAATTAATTGAGATAAAAATTTACTCATTAATTTTATGGAACGAGGGATTGATGATATAAAAATTATTATGTAAATTTGTACCTGTTGAATCAAATTAAAAATTAGTTCATTAGTAAGAACTTAGAACTATATATATATATATATAATTATTAAGCCATTCTCCTTCCATAACCGATAAAGATTTATGATTTGGTAAGAGTTTCGAGAATAACAATAGACAAATATCTTCATACGTGGGATTTGAAATTGATTGTGCACGTACGGAGTTCATTACAGCTTTTGAGCGATGCATGTTGGTCTTAAAGATGACCTAATAAATACGCTAATGTTGATGATTAACCAAATTAGTTACCTTTCCAATGGCTTGTTAAATCCGTGATTGAAGATTATTTGTTGGAAGACTTTTTTTTTTAGATTTTCTAGAAGGAATAACTGTATAAATAAGAGTTTGGGTATATATGTTCCCTTCCACTTCAACATCTAATTTAATGGATCTTTAAATTGGTCACACATTTACGGAATCCAACGATTGTTTCACCCACCAATATATAAACTTAGGATTGTACCACAATACACACTTCCCTACCATAATACACATTACTAATTGGATTAAATACGAAAACCAAAATACAGTTAATGTTGGTGTTCGTTCCACGCCATAACTAGCTGAACACAGACACATGGATTCACCTCTTGTTCGATTACAACTTGAAAGAGATAAAGAAAGCATTCTATAATATATTAGATTGGGGTTGGTCCATCGTTCACCGCATAATCAGGAGTAATAGTCGGAAACTCTAGTTAAAAGTAAGCTTAACATATTAATACGATCTCACGTCACCTAAAATTGGGTCACTTTCAATCGTTTTCCCATATATTTGAAGGCATACCTTGAAATAAGAATTTTTTTTTTCTTTTTTTTTTCTTTTTTAAAAGAGTTTGAAAACAATATAAAAAAGCTATAAGTATTACTTTTCTTCGATTTCTTTTTTGCTTTTGACTTTTTAGTAACTTTCTGCATGTTATTTACTAATTTTTGTTTCTATATTTTTTCCTAGCTATATGTAACTTGTATGGCATCACACAGCTTTACTAAAACGATGACACAAAGCGTCTTGAGTGCAAAAGCGCCTAACCCACTTCTTCCTACACCAATGAGACCAATGTCATTATGACAAACTAAAACCAATGCTCTAAATGGTACCTAGAGCTTTGTCAAGTGGTGTGCTTGTCTAAACATCCTGTAAAGTTCTACTATACACAATCCTTTTGAGAAAAAAACTTTATCAACTGGTAAAAAAGTAAAAGGATTAGTTTTAGACTTTAATTTTAGTAATAAAACAATTTCATTGGTTGAGATGTTTTGTGTGAAGAGCCGAATTGTAAGAAAAATAGTCATACACGTCATGAATACAACATTAACAATTTTATAAAACCGCCTGATCGCTACCTAAAAGGTCATGTTTCTTTTTTCTTAGGAACAAAATGAGATCATCTTTCTATTTACATATAGATTATGGTTGGTAAAACAGTCTTTACTTGTTTAAACAATGTATACGATGAGAAAGTAAAATATACAAAAAACACACTTTCCACAATGTCTATCTACCTAAATTTAAAAGCACTGAAATTAAAAGAAAATATTGCAAAATCACTCTCATATATGATAACAGGTTTTGTCCTTCTTATCCAAAAAGAAAGAAAATATAAAAATCGTTTTTGGATCCTCAAATCAAATCTTAGTCCTCTGTTTTGTCCGCTTTCTCTTGCGTTTATCCTCTTGTCCCTCTCATTGCCATCTCCTTTCTCAAATAATCTCTAGCATATATATAGACAAGAACAGTGTTTTTGGATCTTCAAATCAAATCTTGGTCCCTAGAAATTTTTACTAAACCTCTTGTGTTACATTACATTCTCTAATTGACTAGTTGCGTTCCACTAAACTTGGAATTATCTTGTTTCTCTTTATCCCCTTCAGCCAAGCAGAACTTCTCCATAACATATAGCTTATAGCCCGAGTAAAATGTAGTAAACAAGTGTGATCGGTAGTGCGATAAGCATTCCGAAAATTACCCTGTAATATCAAATAATACACATAAGACATAAGCAATATTAAATCTTATCTTATATTATGATAATTTTCACTCTTGAACCAATATAATGTATTTACCCTGTACTCAAGATTGCGGGATGAACGTTGTACTCCTTTGCAAATACGAATGGCACGATCCCTTGAGGCAGTGCAGCCTACAACGTTACCACAAGATTTGGTTAAGTTACTTCTTGAAAAGAATTTAGAAGAGATTGTTAACTACTAAAGAAAATAATTGAAATGTACTTGAACAATGGCCACACGCAATAGGTCTCCGCGTAATCCAATAGCCATTGCTGCCACGGCCATCACCGCTGGTCCTGTGAAGAATCTCACTGCCATTG
The DNA here is from genome assembly GCF_000375325.1 of Capsella rubella. Classification (NCBI taxonomy): domain Eukaryota; kingdom Viridiplantae; phylum Streptophyta; class Magnoliopsida; order Brassicales; family Brassicaceae; genus Capsella; species Capsella rubella. Next base: position 8,161,835 of record NW_006238923.1, read on the forward strand.
CAAAAGTAGCCGTGGAGTTTCCGCAAGCGATCAATTTGGGTTGCAATGCCATGAACAACCCTACACCATTTTCACATTTCAATTAATTAATTAGTTTCCACTAAAATCAATAAGTGATGAATGATGCATATATGTATGTAAACGTAATCTAAATCCAATAAATGATGATGATGATGATGATGATGATGCATACATGTACATTGTAAGTCCAATCAACTTCCACTTAATATGGGGACCACGACAACAATCAAGAACACGAGCTATGTCCTCCCACCACGACCGTTTATATAATACCATGTCGCATCAACGACCCTACATGTCGGATGGTCCATACCGTAACGGGTCACTCCAAAAAAAAATCCTAGAAAATTCGACTAATCGGAATCCACAACCAAAAAATTACAAAATGTTCCGTACGATTGTGTATGCTGTGGCATTTGATTGGCGTAAAAATAGAAAGAAAGTGTAATATGAGTTAAGGAAGAAAAAACAGAGTAATAAGAATGACTCACCCAAACTGAACATTGCCATACCAAGACCAGCATCAGAGAGAATTGAGATAGACTGTTGAATTATTTTAGGCATTGCCACATCCCACCTTCATTATCAAAGTTACTATAATCATCACTCAGATCTAAAATTCCCATAATAATGATGTATTTAGTTTCTACTAATGTGATTACCTGAAAGCGACAAGAGCGTAGATGAGACCAATGAGGCTGGAGTAAGTGTTTGGGTTCCTTATGAGTTTCCTCCATACCATAATCAATATCAGCCGAGTCATCACACTAGCTGGCGGCATATGTTTTACCGGTACGGGTTCACCTGTTTCTATAGCTTCTTTAGGGTTTAGCTCGGCCGTTGAGTTACACCGAAGCTTGTGTAGTCCACTTGGTACTTCCTTGACTCTCTCCGACTCTTCTTGATTGTCAAAGTCTCCGTTCATCGGACCTTTGTTGCTTTCACCGTTCTGAGGAGGATCAGAGATCATCATACGAATCTCTTTTGCACCACTTTGATCGGATTTTCCGGTTTGTTCATTGGCTCCATTATCAACTTGGAGACCCGCTCGGTCCGAAACTGGTGAACCGTTGGATCCCCAAACAAACATATGTAACTCCTTAGCATCATGACTATTGGATTTTCCAACAGAATGATGATTCTCTTTCTGAACTTTACTACCTGTTTTATTACCGGTAGTAAACTCCGGGTTCGGAGCAGGATACGACCCGGGAGCTCCTCCTCCCGGGTAATACCCGAATCTTGGCGATGAAGCCATAGCACAACTTTCCTCAAAATTAGAAGGTCTAGGAGTTGGTCCTCTCGAGGACTGAACAGAGTACATATCGGCGGGACCAAAATTCGAAAGCCGGCCACCGGGAAATCCCATCATAGAATAAAAATCAGAATGGTTGAAATTGGAACCTCTCGGAGTAGTGTTAAGACTATAAATCTCAGCTCCGGTGAGATTCGACGGACGAGGAGTCATATTAGTACCACCACAGAAAGATCTCCGTGAAGCGTTTGATTTCCTCACCGTAACATGAAGCTTACCATCGTCTCCGATTTGAGCATCAGTTTCAAGAAAATCATGTCCATCTAAAGAAACAACATCGGACTCAACTTTGAACGAAACAATCGAAGCACCAGTCTCTGGAAACTGCTCCATGATCAAGATCTTAGCTCCTCTGTATTCGAAGAGAAAGAGAAGAAGCGTGTACCAGATTATACACTGGAGTACGACGATCTGAACCATAAGGGAGCCGGAGTACTCGCCGTACATGGCGATCAAGAGAGGTATCCCCATAACGAGAGTGTTGGGAAGTGTCGAGAGTGAAAAGATAGTGATGCTCCATTCAAGACTACCGGAGCGGGTGAAGTTTGCCCAGAGGATAAGGAGAGTGAGCATGATTAGTTTCTGGAGTGTGTCGGCGGCGATGAACCGGAGATTCATGGCGTAAGGGTTGTTTGAGGAGATGAAGTGGAAAGAGAGGAGAGGAACGGCGAAGATGGCGACGAAGCGGTTTATGCCGGAGCATTGGTCAGGTGAGAAGATCTTCCACCACCGTACTGAGCCGTAAGCGAGGATCATAGCTACGTAGAGTGGTATCACCGCCGTGAGGACGGTGTAGAGGTCGTGCCACGTGATCATCGCTGTTTCGCCGGAGTGGCAAAAGTGTAGATTTTTATGTGTGCGAAACCGTTAGGAAGAAGTGGAGTTAGTGTCAGTGTTTGTACTCTGTTGTGATGACGGAAGCTTTAACAGAGAAGCTAGTGAGTGAAAGAGAAAGAGAAAGAGAGAGAGGAGGAGAAGAAGAAGAATTTGATGATTTTTAGTTTTACGAGAGATGTCCCTTTACAGCTTTTTTATACAGCCAAGCCAACAAATGACGACCTATATGTTCCTATTCTTATATTTTACTTATTTTTTTAAACATATTTTTATAAATGTTTTATCTGCTTTTTGTACCTTTTTTATATTATTTAACTATCTATTTCTGAGCTTTCCCCTAATTTCTGTATCATTTATTTTGGAGATAATATAATGAAATAATATATCAGATTATAGACATCATGTGGTATTATTATGGCTATGAATTTTATTTTTGCCTTACCAAAAAAAATTATGGCTATGAATTTTGTTTCGAAGTATACTGACATTTTTCAAATGTGTTACTTGGATACGTATATATATATATTTATTTTATTTTTCTTTTCTTGACATCATGGGTATTTGTATTCAATATAGTGTTTACATATCAAAAGATTATGTTCATATTGTAAAAAAAGTACCTGAATTTCTTTTTAATATGTCATACGTAAATGAAAATTTCCACTGCTTTTAACCTATCTGTTTCGACTTTTCTCTGAATCCTTGATCAAAATTCAAACAATATATTGTCTGTAACAAAAAATAAAAAAGACTAAGATAGTGTGTTTCCATCGACAAATAAAGATATGTTCTTGAAACATAATATATACACATAGACGCCGGTCCATGATGACTCCTTGGGCTACTGAGTCCTGACTTATTACGATGCTTGGTTTCTCATTGCGGGGATAAGATATGAGTGGGCATTTTGGCCCAAACAGAAGAAAACAATAAACGTAAACACAAAATATAAGCATAAGATAATGTTGTACTCGTAGTAATGATTTAAACACATGATTAACGAGCAACTAGATTACACACTATTATAAATTAAACCATGGTACTAAGTACTAACCAACCACCCTGTCCAATTTTATAAGGCCTTTCATGCATTCTATCTGCCCATTTCGTTCGAGAAGTCGGATTTTTCTTTTTGTTGTTGTCGGGGAAGTAGAAATTTAAAAGCATATCTTATGGGATTATGAAATCTCAAAGATCTTAACGTTAGAGTATCAATATGTTCATGTCTTTTTCTGTTCGAAATGTTTCAGTTGGAAGTCACAATTGTAATTTATTTCCTAACAAAATGTTATCGTTTCATTACGTAATTCATTTTGTCTTTTTTGAATGTAATTAAATAAATATAAAATTCTTCTGTTGTACGTAAGATTTTATCAGGTCAAATTTATTTTTGAAATTAAACATGTGGAAAACACTGAAAAATGGTGGAAACTCATATTAATAAACGTACATCTTGACCAAAATCAATAGTTGAGAAACATATAATAACATTACACCTGTACTGAAATTAAAAAGATGAAAATTAAAGAGCAAAAAGAGGAAAATTTTAACCATCGATGTAAATAATTATCATATTCTTGGACCAACAAATTATTTCTATGGTTAGAACTTAAACGTTATTGAGAGATGGGCCTTTAGTAGAGAGCGACGCAACAGCCTCAGCGACGGTTAAGAAGAGAAACTCGGTCCTCATGAACTCCTTATCTTCGTCGGCTCTTTGTAGCTTCTCCATCACTTCACTTAAAGGGTTCACGAACACAAGCTGCACACATAAGATTAAATATACGGTTTAGATCAAAATCTAGTTCGGTTTCTTGGTGGTTCAATGACGAAAAACCGGTTTGCAAAATAATTTTCTACCTCCATGTCCTTCTTGGCGGTTGTTTTCTTTAATTCCTTAAAGAAGGTGACTCCGTTTGTGTCCACACCGCTAACGGCTTTAACATATATAGTAAGAAAAACAGAGTTAGCTAAGAAAAGGGATATGATGACAAGGTTAATATAGATCGGTTTTGTTAAGTTAACTAATTGGCAATGAACCAATACTTTAGGTCTAATAACACTTTCTATGTATGAGATTCTAACAAGGTCTATTAAGACTAACCTGACATTTCAAGAATCAAGAACCGAAGGTTAGAATTCTTCTCTTGAGCTTCCTCCTCTTCGCATTCTTCGATCCAACGAGACGTTCTACAAATTTGTACACAAAGAATGTTAGTATACTATGTCAATGCAACATAGCTATTAAGAAATTTGGTTCTTTACGGTAGCTTAACTAGCTGTAGTTAGCTAATAATAACGAACCTTTCAGTGAGGTAGTTAGAATTGGCGAAATTGACCGGAGATTCGATGCTTAAAATAAGGAATCCCGGGATCCTTTGCGCTTCTTTGTAATGATGAAGATCTCGGTATATATCCGTCCCCGGAAAATTCCCCATTATAACCATTTTGGGCCTAGTCACCTGCATTAATAGCTTAAACAACGATAGCCCGACCGCGATGGCTAGACCGTTTTGAACTGACAGGAAAATGACACCGAAGAACGCGCAAAGCATCACCAAGAAATCGAATTTATCGATCCTCCATAACTGTCTTGCAGCAGGGAGGTCGATGAGACCAATGACAGCGGTTACAATGATGGCACCAAGGACAACATTAGGAGTGTATTCGAAAAGCGGCATCAAGAAGAGAAGCGTAACCATAACAGTGACGGACATCACTATGTTTGAAACCGCGGTTTTAGCTCCCGCATTGTTATTAACAGCTGATCTAGAGAATGCTCCGGTTGTGACATAGCATGATGTGGCAGAGCCTACTACGTTCATTAGACCAATGGCGATCATCTCTTTGTTTCCATCTACATGGTAGTTCTTTAACGCTGCGAATGTTCTTCCCACTGCGATTCCTTCCTGATCAATCAAAGTTACTAATTCAGGCGATGATTGTTTCAAACTCTAGGCCGCATTGTGTTTGATGATCCGAGTTGAAAAGAAACTTACCGTGAGGGAGACGATTCCAGTGATGAGTCCAGTTTTAGCAACGAGTCCGAGATGGCTTCCGTGAAACTGAAGCATGTTCCAAGACGGTGGATTCAAACCTTCTTGTAATTTCCCGATCTGTTAACAAATCAAAAGTTTTCAAAATTCTGCTAAAAAAGACAAAAACTAAAACAGAGGATTGGTTTAGTTTATATAGAAAGAAAGAAGCTTACGACGCTGATCCCGTGACGGTCGGCTCTGAAAACAAAGACAAGAAGCGTAGAGACGATAACTGAAAGAAGTGGAGCTCCTGCGGAGACCCAAAACAGCTTCGGCTTCTTCATGCTCTGCATTCACATGTTCATTATCACCATGCAGTTATGCGTGTTCTATATACTGACATGTTTGGTTTTGTAAATAAAAATGTAAATGCTATTTATATCAAAATTCAAAAAAAGGAAGGTTTTTATGAAATACTAAAATCATAAGTTCGTTATTTATGGAGGGAATAAATAAGCTTTGAGAAACAATGAAGGTCCAATGTAACAAATGTTGTCCATGCATATTGAGGGATAATCAGAAATGATAATTATATATAGTGAGTGCATGAGAGATAAAAGCAACATACGAGGTGGCGTGTAGCTAGCAAGAAGAGCAAGAAGCAAACTCCCATTACAATTGTTTGCCATGACCACTGCGTATTAATTGATGACATTGTAAAGTAAATACACAGTTGTTGAGTTAAAACAGAAGAATTATATAGGGAGAAGAAGAAGAAGATGAGAGGGAACCTCGTTGGTGTGGTGGAAAACAGAGGAGAGAACAGGGACGACACTCATTTGCTTTGTGAAATGAGTGATCCCAAGCAAAGCTTTTAGCTGTTGCAGTGATACTATTATGGCTGCTCCTCCCATAAATCCTATTAGTGTCGCTTTTGATAGAAAGTCTATTATAAATCCCAGCCTGCATATTTAGAAATTTAAAATTAAGTTAAACATAATTTCTTTCTTTTTTTTGTCAACAAGTTAACATAATGTCTTTATGAATTAAAATATATAAGCTGGAAAAAACCTCTTTCAAACAATAAACAGATATAAGGAAAATAATATAATTTTTATAAAGAATATGGTCATATTAAGATATCATGGTTTATTAATATATTTTATTTTCCACATAATGCATGTTATTAATATTTAGAACATTATATGAAATCATACTTTTGGCTTAATTAGGTATAAGTTAATTACGAACATAACTATAGTATATAAAACCTTAATTTTGAACATAATTAAGTACATAACTATGATGCTAAAATGTTATGTAAGAAGAAAATATAAATTTTTACTTAGAAATATAGCGATTATATATAATGAATAGTGTGCATAATACATTTTTTTAATCCCACACATACTAGTTTCATAGTTAAATGGTAATCAACCAAAATGTTGTTTACTTACATAAAAACTATTAATCAAATAATATATGAGTTACTACTTGACACTTTCTTCCACAAATATTGTTATATTTTTTGGAATAGGCCAATAATGATAATTGTCATCTAAACATGAATAAACTTCTAAAAGTAATCTTAAATTTGTTCTTGTAATCTTCAATGCAATCAAGGCGCACAAGCATGACCACCGACGACATTTATCATGTAACCCTACAGACTGCCACTAGCCTACCCCAGGCCCAATATCGACCTCACACCACAGATATTTCAACAGATATATAAATCATGGTTCATGCAAAGCTATAAAAAAAAAAAAAATACTTTTAGGTGAAGATATAAAATAGGCTATAATATATGTAACCTGAGGATTCCAAGAGAGGCTTGAAAGAGACCAGCAAAGAAGGTAGAAGTGAAAGCAAGCTGTAGAAAGAGGACAGGATCGTCTATAGGAGACACTTGTTGTCTTAGCATGGATCCTAAGATCAACGACGCTATGGAGACTGGTCCTACAGCTAGATCTCTTGAGCTTCCCAACACCGCATAAACCAACGGTGGCACGAAGCTCGAGTCTACACATACATCAAAAACACACGTGTTTATTCCTGTACATCAAAAGGATCATTCCATTTTTAATGTCACTTTGTGATTCTTACATAGTCCAACGATTGGAGGCAAATTTGCTAGCTTCGCGTAACTTATCCCCTGTTTTTATAAAAACCAAGAAGAAGAGGAACAAAATACCAAGAATTGGATTTAAAGGGCAGTGATGGTTGGTATGAAAGTGAAATGGGACGTCGTCAGTGATTATTATACCTGGGGAATAGCTAAACTGGCGATGGTGAGACCTGAAACGACGTCAGATTTGAGGAGTCTGAAGCTGTACTCAGGACACCATTGGAGGATTGGGAAAATGTATTGAGCGGCTCGAATGAGTTTGGTACGGTTTGGTTGTCCCCTGAACTGTCTTAATGGATCGTCCGGGAAGAAAGTTTCCTTGAGTCTTGTCTTCAGCTTCGCCGCCGTGCTCTTATGCGGCGGAGCAACCACCTTGTGCACCTCCATTAATTGTTTTGTTAAGAACTCTTGTCACCAGTATGGTTGTGACTCTTCCTCTCTTTGGCTCTTTGCTGATAATGTAACCATGAATATTATTATTTCGGGTCGGTCTTTAACATTTTATAATGGTATTTTTATCTTGGCCACTCTTTTTTTTTTTAATTGGGTATATTAAAAATAATTATTTAAGACAAAACTTACACGTACTATTGTTTCTGTAAAAACCAATAATTTTGTAATTTAAGCCGATATTATTCCTTTTTTGTTTGTCTTCTGTTAGGCGTTTGTTTATTATTTATTTTACGCTCCAAATCTTCCACAATTCTACGTACAACTGATACCAAAAAATAATCTCATTGACGATATTAAACATTCGTCACCTTGAGAACTTGTATTAAACGTATACGACGTTTCTATAACTGGTTGTAAAAAATGGTTTAATGATGTAGAAAAAGAAAGTAAATTACTAGTAATACATAATAGTAAATTACTAGTAATACATAATAATTTAACTAGTGTAGTTTTAGTTTTTTTTTGTTAAGAACAACAACTAATTATAACGCTGTTAGATTTCTAACGATAATTTTTTGGTACGTACTAATTACTATAAGTTTTCAAATTTTAAAAATGTAACAAGATATGATCAAGAATAAAATGAAATAGAATTTGAAATCATAAGCAAGCAAAGATATGATTAAGCTCTAAAAGTTGAGTAATAATAAATGCATAAATATATCGATCTGCTCTGTTACCCCGTCGATGAGATCGTAAAAGAAACAGAGAGACGACCAACTAGCCTAATAGGAGTAGTTGTTTACATTAATCCGGACAAAGAAAGTTCATGAGGAGTTTTAGACTTATCGGCTCTCTATATCAATAAGTCGAGCCCACAAATAATAAAAAATATAGCTGAAGATATTAATACATATCTTTTGTAAAACAATTAACTAATTACAGTACTATAACATTAACATTTACATTCGTGGACTCATTTAGTGACAATAATATTCGGTTTCTTAGATATTTCAATACCTGGTTTTTAATTTTGCTATATCAAAGTTTTCTAATAACCCTTATACACATATTACCAAACATGTACTAGGTTTCACTTCAGCTTTGCTTGAAGATACCTAGGGTTCAAACTTCACGGTTTCGTTGATTAAGTAAAGTAAGTGACGTCTCATGTTTGATACTACTGGGAAGAATATCTTCTCATGTGAATCAGATCGAGTTTATGTTAATTTAATTAATGAATCTCGGACATTCCTTGTTTCCGGTGAAAAGAACGAAAGGGACCAAAATTAAAAGAAATATTATTGGAATAATCATATACACCATGAAGAATCTAACCAAACGCGTAAAAGAAATATAAAATTTTCCCAACCAGACCTATCGATCGACGTCAATTTTATGTTCTTAACCTACATAATTGAATATTAATTCAGCCGGCCAATATCATATAATTATATGAATAAAAATGATGCTCACACTTTTTTTTGTCAATGAGGAGTGAATGCTAACTATGGTGGGCTAGCTTTGATCTAAATATTTAATCAAACATTATCCAACGCAGTTTCTTTCTGTCGGAACACAAATTAAGAAGGATAAGAAAGGATAGGATGAAGTGAACTAACTAGTTTATGCAATTTGTTCACAGTTCGCTTCCAATGTACAAAAATTGAGTCAATATATACACCAAACTGTTTTCGATAAGTTATAATCCAAACTGGAAGATTCTAGACCCACTAATTATTAACGGGTCCATTTGAAAATGGTGGAATAAAAAGTTAGCATTGGTGCAAGTTTCATTATGAATTCTGATCTTTTTCTTTTGGTTTCCTTTTTGGTTGATGAAATGCATTTTGCTAATGCTACAATATTTTTTCACTCGCTACAAGCCTACAGTGTAATGGTAAAATATATATGTTCATGGCAAGGTAGGCAACTTATCTTAGAAACACTAGCTACAAATAACATTGTATTTTTTATTTTTGGTGTCTTTTTTTATAAATAAAAATAAAATAATATATATCAACAAAAATGTTTTTGGCTATTTGTTAAAACTTAATCTTCCCTTTTGATTCACCCGTTTAAAATATATTGTATACTACTATTAATAACATCTTTTCCCTTTGTTTTCTTATATATTTGACTTACCCTCCTTTCTTGTCATCGTTCAAAACCTTAACTAATTCTTGCAACGTTGTTTCGGTTGGTTTGGAAAAATGAGTGAGTAAAAAAGAGAATCATTGAAAAATGAGATTGATTTATGAAAAAAAAAACGTGTGCCACGTCAAAAATGGGAGGGCAATGAACATGAAGTCAAATAATACAAGTAAATGAATATTAGTATATATATAAATGGTATGGATATTGGTAGGCCAAATCGAATTATATATTTAAAAAGAATAGGAGAAGAAAGAAACAAAAGGGAAAAGTAACGGGACGTGAATGGAGTATTCATAGAGAAAGGATCTGATGCCCAACTCTTTTGGAATGGTATGCACATTGCGCACTTGTGAATGTATTCGCGTGAATCCTATTGTTGACTCTTCCATCCACATTTCTAGTTTTATATTTTCTTGATGTATTGTATAGGTTTAGGTTCTAAATATTTCTGTTTAGGAAATGATCAGTAGCATTTCATAGTTTTATAACCTAGCTACGAGTTAAGCCATAGTGAACTCGTTGTTCAAGATATTGAAGATTAGAAGTTTATATATAAATAAAAGAAGAAGATAAAGATTAGCTGAAAGAAATATAAATATTCATGTAGGTAGTGAATAAAAAACTCTTGTATTTAACAACCCATGTTTCAGACATGACACATGAATCTCTTGGCATCCTCCACTAGACATGTCATCGTCTTTTTAGGAATCTATAGTAGTCGAATTTAATAATATGTAGAGGAATAAAGAGAGATCATCTTGTATAGTGTAATGCAATACAGAAATTTTAATGGTCACGTATTATATATCCCAAATTTTAGAAAACACTCCAACTGTAATATTCAGGGCTCACAACTTCACATGGTGATGTGAGACTGTGGTGCAGAACACCCAATAAAAGAAAAAACTACACACGTAACAACATACAATATCACTAATGAATGAAAGAAGCCGAATATGAAAAATTAGCATAATGTTGTTTTACCGTGAGTGGATGAATCGTGGTGTAACAAATACTTGTTGAATGGTAGCACTCAGAGAACGTAAAACCCATCTTTGAAACCGTACTGCATCGTTGGATCCATTCAAGACCTTAGTCAAGCTTTGAACTTTCATAATGATTATACCACTAAAAGAAAAGTCCATTATACTAGTAACCAAAGTTCTAAATATAGAATTAAAAAATATTTCCACAACATGTGTTTTATGGCGAAAATGAAATCCTAAAGTTGGTTCGATCGAACTTTTATACTTGGGTTTTTGTCACTCTTAGTGTTCTTGTGAAAAAGTGAATATATAAATTGTGGTAATTAAATGGCTCTTTAATAACACACTCGTTACTTAGTAGATCACAAAGCATCATTTTATTCAAGGCCTCTCCTCGTGATTTTTTTTTTATAACCAAAATGTAGTATGATATGAAACTAAAGCGGGTCTCACTTCCATTTGTGGAGAGTTGCCAGTCATTGTCTCTCTTATTGGCTAGTTTTACTTTTCTTTTGGCCATCTACCACATTATTATCATCACGAAAAAACATGTTTAATTATTCTCACATATTATATGAACGATTTGATTTCATCCACCATGTTGATTTTTCTTCTTGGTGTCGATGGTGTCAAAGAGAATCCTCTTCTCGAAACAACTTAGGCTTCGAGCTTGTGTTATATAACAAGGGAGAAGTCATGTGCCTTGCATGTACGTGTTTTCTTATATATCGACGTGGCTGTTATTGTATTGTTGCATGTAAACGATGCATTGTTGGTTTGGTTGTTTGAGGAACCTTATCTCTTTTTTTCTATCAATTTTAGAATGAAGATATAAAATTTACTATATTGGGGCATTGTTACATGAACCTTATCAGTCTCTCTTGATGGTAATTATTGCAAACACAATCCATTCTGAGACATAGACACCGGTTTGATGTTGAACTCGTATAAATCGTGTGTGTCCATTTTTTGGCTTCTTCTTATACTCTTAAGAAATACAATTTACACTATGAGAAAAGAAAAGAAAAAACTCATTTTCTTACTGTCAAAAACTTTAACTTCATCTAAAGACCACTGAATAAAAAAAAAGTATATACGCATGCACATTGCACACGATTCTATTTAACATCAACATAGCAATTAATAATGGAAATAAAGTTGAATAATAGAGAAATTATTAATTGATGACAAAAAAAAGAGAAGTTATTAATTAACATTTCAATAATAAAATCAATAATAAATTGAGTTTCCCAACCAATCAAACTCAATCTCTTCTCTAATATGAAAAGAAAATAAAAAACACTAAAGAAAGAATATATTTTTCGACGTAGAAGAACAGTTCCCACTTCCCACTAGAGATCGAGCTAAGAGACAACATAACTAAACCATTTGCACTTAGCCTACCACATCCGGCGCATAAATGCCGCCACAAAATTTGTCAACCCACTGTTTACTTTGTAATTCGGGTAGGTTTTCTTTTAAAAACTCCAATATTGCCAATGATATTTTGGGCTTTCTTGATTCTCGAGCAAAAGATGATGATAGTGATAATTTGCTTGACATATGTACAATAATATAATTAAAATTTCGAACAAAAACTTGTAAGGATAATGAGAAGGTGGGACAAAGGAGGAAAATGTCAAAGCAGTTTGAAACTGAAATGTGTTATCTCAAATCTTATTAGCAAATATTCGAGATAAATGTATTTGTGGGGTGAAAATGAAGAGGTCAATGTCCATTGCCTTGCAAGTTGCAACCATACAATTCTGACCGGTGCCCCAATCTTCCAATAGTAAATATTAAGGGTCCCTAACAATAATAATGCGACTTGAGAAAGTGACAGCTGACAAGATCGGTCCTTCAATATTGTGAATTCAACCTTCTTTCAACCCCTATTTTGAACCAACTTGATTGTACAATCATCAAACAAATTATACGGATTTGTCTTTGATATGTTTTTTGGGGTTTTTCGTTATCGTGATGTGGAGATGCAATTTTAAGTTTTGTTTCTTAGCATCACGTTCTTATCTTCAGAAATATATATATGTAGTTTGTGTGTCTTGTGACTAAAACGAGGTGGTTTCTAATTCTATACAGTTTTAGTTATTTTTAATAAGGTTTAAGATAGATGAATTCTTCCTAAATATGAAGTCCTAACAATTTTTTCTTTTGTACTTCACAAAAAATATACAGAGTTTAGATGCTATATTTTGTCATATATTGTATATTCAAACCAATCATAACCAATAAAAAAGAACCAACATTAAAAATTATCCGATCAGTCACTAGCATAATTTATATAATGCACTAAAGTTTAGATTAAAACATATCGTGCATGATTTTCAGCTTCCTAAATCAAACATCAATTTGACACAAGTTATTTCTTTCTTTACTTATCAAAGAAATTTATATAATAACGTGGCGCATCAAGAAAGAACTTCAAACCCACCAATGGTTGAAACTTGGTCCTTGTCTTATTAGGTTTCATGAATCTTCTCCTAATTTTCCCCAAAGATAAAAGCCGGTGCACGATGCAAGGCTTGAAATGTTCTCTTTTTTATTAGTGGTGAGATTCGATACGATGTTAGTGTCAAGACTCAAGATCCTCTTTATTTTCTCTTTCTCTTAGACTCTTGCTTGGATGATAATTGAAGTGAATCTTTATGCTATATAGTGCCTATCCATTTCTTCATCATTGTCATAAGATCTAAAACCCATACGTATTGTATACTTTAGGGACCTCCTAAAAGACACATTGAGCTTTTGATCGCGTGTTGCTTTGTTATCATCTTTGCCCACTTTAGGGACCTAGCTCCAAGTGTCATCAGTTTTATTCTTCTTTTCCATACATTTTTCATTTAAATCATAATTTGCCCACGTTAGGGACATCCAATACAAATTCTTTTTTTCTTAACTTCAATTTTTCGTTTAAGCTTTTTTTCACTTTTGAAAAATTCAAGTATGGAAATAAAGTTGATCTACTTTTGGATAAGTTTAAACACGGTTTGGATTTCTTGGTTGAATGATCAGTTTTCCATTTCGTTGTCAATTTATTTAATTATGAGCTTGACTTAGAGACATCATCACTTTGTAGTAAAGTAATTATTCCATTCAAGATTGTTTAGCTCAAACCTATGTGGTCTATAATGCTTTGCATACGTGCATTGTCTTTCTACAAACTGACTTTTCCGTCGATTTAGACATTAACTTGTCTGTCGAGTGTTGACGACATCTAGGGTTTATATTTTTATTTTAACGTCTACTTTTTGAACAACCTTGAGTATTTAATTAAAAGTATTCATTTTTAATTGTAACTAGGTTCGGACCCGCGCTACAGCGCGGGAGAAATAATTACATATATATAACCTTTAACGGATTAGAATATGTTACATTTTAATTTTATTACAATGCACTCGATTACAGTGAATCATATATTTGTATAATAAGTTTAGATAAAATAATAAACAAAAAAACGAGTAAATAATAATACATTGAGTTTTGATACAATTAAAAAAATTATTGTATTAAAAATAGTAGAAGTAGGAATATACGTAAAAATTACATACTTACAATATATTTTATAAAGGATCAACCCGTAACAGAATTCATTTTGTAAAAACCGTTATTCATAACTCGTTTTACCATTATAATTGTGATTTTAACAAACTACCCGTGAACTATCTAAAATTTACAGTTTGATATATATTATATTATATCAATAATAATTATGTCTCCAAAAATATATTTTTAATATTTTAAATTCTAATTTTTTTATTTATTTGAACCTTTTAACTATAATATTTTGAAACTTTTTGATATTTTAAATATGCTCATGTAACAATGGTTTTAATATTGGTCATACTGATTTTAAATCATTATCCAAAATATTTAACCAAATGTAGTTGAGTATTATATGTCTGTTTTGAAAAATTCAAATTGCAACATATGCAAAAAAAATTTATTTTTTATTATATAGTATAATATCATAAATTTAAAATAATATCAAATAAATGTCAAAGAATAATGATAATTGTTTTTAAGATATTATATTAAATTAGTTAGAAAAATATTAGGAAATCATAAAATTAGTTATGGAAATAATATAATCTTAAAATTAGATATGGAAAGTATCCGATACATATATCCAAACCCATTTTAATATCCAGTTTTGAAGTATCCAATTGTTAAAATCGGGTTAATTTTTTAATTTTGACCCGACCCGTATTCTATTTTGTACTTCTTTTTTACTAATATAGAGATACCAGACGTAAAACTCATGATATTTTACGGACACAAATATAAAAAATACATAAAAAGAGTATTTTGGTATAAAGTGACAAAAAAAAGAATGTTATAAACTTAAACAAAAGTATGTGATTTTAACACGTTATCGGACTCTTTAGTAAACATATATATCATAAATATATTACAACTAAATGAACAAAAACTAATTTGGTTACATCAAGAGGAAAACTTTAATATCAGCCAATACCATTGACCTAATTAATGAAAATTGAAAAATTAGTTCATGTATGTACCCTACTCTTTATTTGACTCATTATTGAACATGAAATAAAGTAAAAAAAAAATCAAAAGGCTCTAATCGTCGCTATTTTAGAGATACTTAATGGGCCTGGGCCTGCGTAAAGTCCAAGTAACTACAGTAAATCATCTATTCTGCTTAAACCCTAGACTAGACCCTAGAATATTCGTGTACCAGCTAAATCTAGTCGAACTCGAGCAGAGCGTTTGATCCGATCTCCGTCGTCGTCGTCGAATCAATTGAGAAATGGCGAAGCGTTTGATCCCGACACTTAACCGTGTATTGGTGGAGAAGGTTCTTCCACCGTCGAAGACTGTCTCCGGCATTCTCTTACCGGAGAAATCAGCTCAGGTAAAAGAAACTCTTTCATCTCTTTTTTACTCGTTACTTCGATTGGGCGAACCATAATTAGTTTTTGATTTGATTCGAACGCAGTTGAATTCGGGGAAGGTGATAGCAGTTGGTCCTGGAGCTAGAGACAGAGCAGGGAATCTGATTCCTGTTTCGGTTAAGGAAGGAGACAGTGTTCTTTTGCCTGAATTTGGTGGTACTGAAGTTAAGCTTGGAGAGAAAGAGTATGTTCTTATCCTGTTCTATATATTTCCTCTAAGAATACTAAGTTTATCGTCTTTTTCCAGTTTGGACTCATTTCACTGTGTGTTTCGTCTCTCTTTGCAGGTTCCTATTGTATAGGGATGAAGATATCATGGCTACACTTCACGATTGATTTGTTGAAGAGATAGAATTGGAGCAATTGGTGATTGATCATCGGATTTGTTGTCCGCAATTTGAGTTCGACATTTTCGATCTGTTGTTATGATTGATTGTTCTTCACTGTTGACAACAAGTTTTTATAATTCAATAATTTTCTTATGATTGAGAATGCCTCGGATTTTATTGACTACAATTCTATAGAATTCTTCTTAGTTATGTCGGCTGATTAGGAGAAACAGAGATTGGTGTCTCTGTTTCCAAGAATAGAGAAATTCCATAGCAGTTTTGGAATTCTTAATCTACTCGAGTAGCTTATTGCATGTTCCAACTCCTATGGCTGCAGCGAGGTGCCAACCTGCGTGAAGGAAAGGTGTCTCGGGGAAGAAATCATCGGCTATGAACAGAGCACCTCCTAGTAATGAAGACATTTTGTGTACGTTATGAGCTGTTTTGAGGTCTGGATCCTTTAAGCTTCTTTTAGCAAATGCGACCTCCATCATTCCAGTGTGAACTGCAGAGACCATAAGAGGCTGAAAAGGTAGAACTAAAGCTGAAGCAGCCATCAGAAACTTTGGGTTCTCGTTCCTTAGAGCCCTTGAGAGACACTGTACAAACCACAACCAGAATCAAAAAGGTTAAGTTGGGAGAAGATAGATTTTGGAGATGGGTTTAAGAAGAGTGGAACTTACTACTGTAGTTGTGGCTATCATTGTGTAATCTACCCATCTCAGGTACTTCCTCAACTTTCCCCTAGAGGCATGATACAGACTTGACGCTATTCCTACTCCAATTAGGGAGTTTGCGTACACCTTTGTGTTCAGGTTCTTCCTACATAGCATAGTATCTTGTCAGAGAAACTCTACTTGTTAGGATTTTTGCAAAGAGAGCATTTACCTTGGTGCCTGCATGCCGAGGAATATAAAAGGAAGTGAAGTAGCCACATTAGCAGCTGTTTCTAAGACACTCTGGTCACCTGTCATATGTTTGGATTGCATAATGTTAGACTGATTAATCACTTTGAGTCCAGAAGCAAGACGGAAGGTTTTATACCGCGAATGCTACAACAGATTGGTCTTAGGCATGGAGGTCTTTGTTGCCAAAAACGTCTGTAAAAGAGAAACCGAATCAGAAATTGAACTCTTTTTCGAAGCTGAAAATGTCACAGCCAAATGGTTAAGCAACATACTCGATGGACAGTCGCTGATTTGATTCCATGACGGAGGATTTGGTGTTAGTCCCAAAGTCACCAACTTGAGTTGTCTTCTCAAATGAGAAGGGTGAATGAGACACGACATGAACCCCATGGATACCATCAAGGGCACTGCTCGACTTTGATACATTTTGCAGGCTCATGGAAGCTTCCCTAACTGCCTTGAGCAATCAGTATGGTTTGTAATCAAAATCTCTATACGCCAGCGGAGCACAAACTACTAGCTGGCCTTGTTTGTTCTGTTCTGATTACAAAACAAAAATATTCATAAACTAACACTTAATAATTCATAAACCAGGTTTTGCTAGCGAAATTGTCTATAAGTCAACACCGAAAAAATTGAATTCTCAATGACCAGAATTGTCTCTGTGTGTTTCTTCCCTTTTGTAATGAATATTACGTGAATAAGGGAGAAGAGTTCAGATAAACGCAGAACCAAATGATCCAAGATTGAGACTAATGAATACATATCATAATCCACCAAGAATATAACGTTTTGAACAAATTCAACGGAAAAGCTTAGAAGAAGCAAACACACACAGCTATTACAGGAAATGTACATGCAAAACTATTGAGTATAAACACAGTTTTGCAAAGAGAGATAGAGAGATCGAACCTGGAGGAATA
The DNA here is from genome assembly GCF_000375325.1 of Capsella rubella. Taxonomy (NCBI): domain Eukaryota; kingdom Viridiplantae; phylum Streptophyta; class Magnoliopsida; order Brassicales; family Brassicaceae; genus Capsella; species Capsella rubella. The sequence goes on from NW_006238923.1 coordinate 8,179,744, forward strand.
TGGCCGTAGAAACTCGAGAAGAAGGATTGGAGAAGAAATGTATAAATGGAGAGAAGGAACAAGTAGAAGCAGAGAGAATCAGAGTCAGAGAGATGCGAATGACTGACGAATCTTCTTCCTTAACTCTCTCTACTCCACGGCATATTCTCTTAAATCAGTATTAGTTGACCAAAAAGAATAAAAAATCAGTATTCTTACTGCGGTTAACCCGGTCCGGTTATATACCGGTTTGATCTGAATCTAGAGCGTTTCTCAGAGTCAGTCAACTGTCTAACTTCGTGCATGGTTTTATAAGTGTGGGCTAGATATAAGGTAAGCCCAACGTCTACTGTGTTGGAAATATTTTTTGTATATGAGATGTCCTCTTTTGGAGATGGTGAAACATTTAAGGCCTTGAGTATTTGTATCTTGTAGACTATAAATTGGTTTTTGCTTTCGGAAATGAAATATTTTAACCCATTCCATTTTTTTTAATTTTATTAATGAGTGATTCCAAAAACTTTATAGGAAATAAAATATTTTAACCTATTTCAAATTTTTAGGGCTGGAGAAACCCATGTTAAATCTCAAACTTCCGTAATCAATGCTATTTAAATCCAGGTGACAGAATTTACTTCCCTTTATTACTTGACCAAGGCGACTTGGTTCATTCCAAAATTTTCAACAAGAGTAATATATATTTTCATATGTTTTGTAGACAAAAGAAGATCTCATCTTTTGTGCTAGTTTAACATAACTTAGGCTATAGTAGTTTGGGACAATCTTATTTTGTAACATTTGACATTTTTTTGTGTATATAATACATATAGTTTCAAACAGAGAAAATTCTACATACAAAAAAAAAGACATTAATAAAAAAAATAAAAATTAGTTACTAGTTAATAAACTATATTCTCATATAAAGTAGATTATACTTCCTGTTGCTTGGTTAAGGCAAAATAAAATTGGTCTAGTCTACAAGACTAAAATGCACTTATATTGATTAGTCTCTAGACTTTTCTCATCGGATGCTAACACTCATTATTATATTGTTGTATATATTATTGTAGTTAAATGTAGTTGAACCATCAACCATCGTGTGTATTCGTCGACGCCAGCAAAGTCAACACAACACGTGTTATGCTTATCAAGAAGCTGTAACGTAACAACCACCTCTCTTTTTTTATTCTTGTTTTTGGGTTTACTCTGTTCTTTATGTCATGGTAATGATAGATTACACAAAAAGAGTGATCCGAGTGAGAGACTAGAGAATCGTGGAGCCATGGCTGGTGTCCAGACTCTTGAACTAGAGATCCAAGTAAACATGACGGCTGATAGGTTCTTCAATACCTTCAAGAAGAAAGAAGGGAATTTCACAGACAAGACAGAGGCAGTTTCTGTTCATCGTGACGATCCCACATCTAACTCCTCTATTCAGATCTGGAATTTCACCGTAGGTATGTAACTCATTGACTTTTATCGAATTCTTGAAAAAAGAGTCTAGTTCTTGAATTCAGTCGATCGGTTACGTTTGGATTTATTATAGATGGAAAGATGGAGCAAATCACAGAGAAGATAGAGGTAGATGAAGAGAACAAGTCAGTGTCTTTCTTAGCTCTTGAAGGAGATGTGTTGAAGCAATACAAGAGCTATAAGATAACACTTGACGTTATCCCCAAAGATGACCAAGTTTGTATTGCCAAGTGGACATGGGATTACGAGAAGCTAAACGAAGACGTTCCTTCTCCTACCAGATACACTGCCTTCGTTGCAGATTACACTCGCGACCTAGAGACTAGGTTGTTGTCTGAATCATGAACTTGTCATGAGTGTCTCCGGAGTTGATTGCTTGTTAAATAAATTTAATCAAATCATGTTAAGCAAGTCTATAGTTCTCTTTTTTGGTCCATCTTGGGACTTGCTCATAGTTCTTCAATATGTATAGTTTTTTTTTGGTTTGTTGTAGTTATTAATTAGTTTAGGACCATGGATATGATAACATAAAATATATTGCATTAACTAATATAAAATATTGTACACATATGGATAGATCTTAGGAATTACCTATTTCAAATTTTTACTTGTTGTTCTTTTTCATATTGCCTACCATTTCATACTAAAATGCTCACACAATTCTTAAAAAGACAAGAAAATAGTAGAAAATTCTCAAATACATGACTATTGGATAGCTTTGAATATAGTTTATTTATATTCTTATTTTATATTACACCTATACTTATGTGTATTTTTGATTATTCAGTTATATATATGGAGTTTATATTTCTCAAGCTAAAACTAAGTTTCACGAAATTCCATCGAATTTCCCAAAAGAGAAAATTGACAAATCTAAAACATAAGTGATTCCTTCTTCTTTTTTACTTATTTATTTATTTATTTATTCATCCAATCAAACATATCCTTCTTTTGCTATATTTGGATAATATTATATTTATCAAATTCAGATTTTATTTGGCATTATTCCTCTTTTTTTTTGTGTACCCCTCAATTCAGGTTCTTCGTATTCTTTTCCATCCGTAAAGGGACCATGCATGATGCTGATGCATGCATATATATTCCAACATCCCGCAGCTCTGACGTTTTAGAACGACTCGTGAAACTTAAGTTTTAATAATTTAGGGTTTTTGTCCAAAAAAAATAAAATAAAATAAAAAGTAGTTTAGTTTAAATGGTGTGGGCTATTGACATAAAATGCCAATAGAAGTCCATAAAACCACAAACCAGTCTTACTAGGTGAACCATTAAACCACGCAAACAGTTATTTTCTTTTGGTACGTAGTTTATTATAATTTTACAATGATATTTGAAAATGACACTAAAGTATGAATTATGTACTGAACGTTAACAGAAGAATTTAACATGTATCCTCCAAACGCCAACATAAACCAAGCGAAGAAAATTAAGCAGTAAACAATAGTTTAGCAATTTTCAAATATAACAATTAAAATTCAGGGAATAAAAATATGGTCACCAGAACATAAACTTTAAGTCAATATTATTCTTTCCTAGTTACAAATTGCTCATCATTTCCTCTATAAAAGTGGCTATGAATTTCCAAAGAGACTCACTCACTCTCACTAAAACCTAGAGAAGCAACACCTGACGTATAGAAACAAAATGGCACAAGCTATGCGCCAGTCTTCTTTGCAAGGAGAGCTTGAGGAAGCTATTGAGATCAAATCCTCGGGAAAGAAGTACCACCAAATGCTCGCCGGAAGACCACATGATCTTGCAAAAGCCACTCCTGAGAGCATCAAGGGATGTACTTTGCGTGAGGGAGAGTTTGGCAAAGTTGGAAGTGTCATTTCGTGGAACTATGTTCTTGGTAAAGAAAAACGTTTATTTAAAAATATATTTTTATATATATATAGCTCTGATTCTGAAAAACGTTTAATCGTTTTTGGTGCAGATGGGAAGCAGGAGGTGGCGAAAGAGAGGATCGAGGCAGTGGATCATGAAAAGAATCTGATAGTGCTCAGGGTGATAGATGGAGATTTGATGAAAAATTTCAAGAGCTTCTTGATCACTATCCAGGCAACCCCAAAGCTAAGCGGATCTGGAAGTGTGGTTAACTGTCACATCAAATACGAGAGGAATGACGAGAAGGTGGCTCACCCGGAGAAGCTGCTCGCGTTCATTGTCAAGACATCCAGAGACATGGACAAATTTATTTTATCCCAAGTCTAGAGAACTTGTCGGATATCCATCTATCTATCTATGTTTGTGTGTGTACTGTAAGATGTCTCAATAATGTGCTCTCTCTATGAAGAGATCTAATCTGCAAGTATCGCAGAGTTTGTGTAACGTACGTTTGAAGTTGTCATTACTTGGGAACTGTAATCTGTATTGCTATAAGTTTGCCTCTAATAAGCATGTTATGTTACGTTTAAAGAAAATACAAAGCGTCAAATATATATATATATATATTTCTTAAGTACAATAACTAAAGGTCGGTATGTTAATTACAAGGATATATATTTTTTCGAAAGTTCAAAACTACATTATGTCAATTTTTTTCGAGTCAATATTTTACATCATTTTGGTGGTCAAATTGTGCTCTTACCCTCACCCACTCGAGGATAGTTTACCTAATTGAATCAGAAAATATGCACCAAAACATGCATATCTCCGTACTATGAAGATTCTTGGGGAATGTTATAAAAAATTGACATCATAGGAAATTTAAAATATAATATCGTGCAAGTTAATACAGTAGTATCTACCATTATTTTATTGTTACAATCACTATATATAATTGGATTTTCATTTGGCAAAAGACATTATTAAAGTGGTAAAGGCAACGCCAGAGATGTTTGGCGAGCTTGTATTGGACGTTTAAAGCTCCGGCGGGGAAGTTCCACCATATGCTTGCCGGAAGAACACACCATGTGTTGAGACCACTTCTAACAACATGCATCGAAGTTATACGAGACGTACATTTTACCTAAAGAATAAAGATTTTAGGAATTTCACAAAAGAGAAAATTGACAAGAAAATGATAAAAGTAATTCCCTTTTAACTCTATTTTGGATTAGTATACGTTTTCTCAAATTTTAGATTTTATTTGAGATTATTCCTCTCGTTTATTTTCCACCGTCAGTTCAGGTTCTTCTTATTCTTCCTGTGGTTTTCGTTCAGGACCATTGGCTTTTGGATTTCCTTGTTCTTAAATGGTCTTATTTTTCGCCATAATATTTACATAATTTCTATTAGTATATTTTTCATGCCCATACAACCATTTTCTTAAAGTTATTGGATACATTATACATACACCACATGTTTTCCCCATAATCTATAAATAGTAGTGTTGTGATAAGTCATATGGGAATGGGACTATACATAGGAGAAGTTATTTTAATTTGCAGATTCTACATCACTACATGCACGTCCTCAAGACAGCATACCTTGTCTGAATTATGGTATCGGTTTTGTACACGGGTCTAGTCTTGTCTTTGGTAAGATGGAAGTGGTCAATAATAGCAGCCTATAACAATCTTGAAACACGCCATATTATTTTAGTGGAGACACATCACTGAAATGATTCCCATGCATGACTACATGAATTCTATAGTTGTTATTAGCCATTCATTGAGTGATTCGACATATTATACCATTGCGGGTGAAGCATAATAAACTATCAAAATGTTAGACTACTCTCAAGCAGATAACAATTCGCCAATTGAATTTGTTTCTACGTTAAACTGATATGTAGTTGATATTTGTTTTGGTCTACGTTACTATAAAGTATAATTTATGAATGGTAAAGACGAAACTCTCCAATCTGCAAACATATTTATCTGCCGCATACAGTTCTTACTATAACTTTACAATGATTTTTGGAAAAAAAAAACCACTTAAATGTTTTGTGCTGAACGTTAATAAGATAAGAATATAAACATGCATCTAAACGCAAACGTAAACCAAGCAACTGAAAACAAGCCCTACCAGGCTACCATGAAACAACTAAAACACAGGGAATAAAAAATGGTCATGATCAGAGCATAAACTTTTAAGTAAAATAATACCACAAGTTTAATTATTGCCTAGTCACAAATTGCTCATTTTTCCTCTATAAAAGTGGCTATGAATTTCAAAGAGAGTCACTCACCTCACATTAAAAATCTCGAGAAGCAAAACATCTGTATAAAAAAAATGGCACAAGCTACACGTCAGTCTTCTCTAGAAGGCGAGCTTAAGGAAGATGTTGAGATCAAAGCTTCGGCAAAGAAGTACTACCAAATGCTTGCTGGAAGACCAAATGATATTGCAAAATCCACTCCTGACAACGTCAAGGGATGTACTTTGCGTCAGGGGGAGTTTGGCAAACTTGGCAGTGTCATTGTCTGGAACTATGTGATTGGTAAACACAAACATTTATCTGGATATATATTTATGAAACAACATAAGAGATTTTATTGATAAACCCTTTCGTTATGGATGCAGATGGGGAGCCAAAGGTGATGAAGCAGAGGATCATGGCAGTTGATCATGAGAAGAATCTGTTAGTGTTCAAGGTAATCGATGGAGATATGATGAAAGACTTCAAGAGCTTCTTCATCTCTATCCATGCAACCCCAAAGCTAAGAGGACCTGGAAGTGTGGTTAGCTGTCACTTCAAATATGAGAGGATTGACGAGAAGGTGGCTCACCCGGAGAAACTGCTCGCCTTGATTATTAAGGCATCCAGAGACATGGGAGAAATGCTATTGTCCGAAGTCTAGAGGACTCTTCGGATATCAATCTATTTATCTATCTATGTGTTGTGGTGTTGTGTAAGATGTCTCAATAATGTGCTCTCTCTATGAAGAGATCTAGTCTGCAAGTATGTCATATGTGGTGTCCGCTATTGCAGAGTTTGTTTACTTACGCTTGAAGTTGTATTAGTTGCAAACTGTGACCTTTGTGTAATTGTGTTGATCTATATAGGCTTCGCCTATGCTTATTCTCTTTTCAACAATGAATGAATAAATAGTTTGTAATAATAACGAAAATTCTGTACGTTATAGAACATACCATAAATTTATGTAAAAATGCATTTTAAATTTGCTTTAAATTAAACCTCCCTTTTCCCATACAGAATAATCAGCTTCCAATTAACAAAATCGTTCTTCTGTCCATTGATGTAGTCAAATACGTAGTAATTAAGTGAAACGAGTTACGGTTATATTATTTTTCCCACATTCGTAATAACATCATAGTTTTCATAAGTAAGAAGCATTAACTAAGACACACTTAAACACTTTCTATTTCAAGATTCTTCATCGTCTATATAAAGAGTTTTTTTTTTCATTGCTAGCTAAAATAAGTCTTTTGTATTTTTAGCATTTTTTTCTTAGCGTCAGTGGATTCAGTTGCATCCCAGATTCGCAGGTCCTCAGTGACCATGAAATTCATACTTCCACGTTATAACAATCTTAAACGTAGCTGAATTTTTTTTTCTCATGAGTAAACGATTGGCATATACATAGATAGGTAGGTAACATGTCACATTTCATATGTTACATGTGAATGACTAATTCATTAGACTTAATAATGAGATATATATATATATATATGAATACAGCTTGCTGAAGACTTTGATATCAATCAATAGGATATATCAACGACTAATATTAGTTATTTTATTCGAAATGTGTCATGGTGGTAGTAGTTGTATTTGTATCTACCTAATGTTCCACATTAGATAACTAGCACTGGATTTTGCTTTTCTTTTTCTACTCATACATACTGTGTGCTAATAATATACAGAAGAGAAAAAATTAGAAAGGCCAAAATTTTCGGAAAGCACATAAAATTAGAAAATTTAAATATTGTTTTGTAGTGGTCACTTTCTACCAATTTTACTCTAATATTTCAATATACAATGAGTGCTTGATCAGATAATAAATCTATAATCATTTATTTTTGCAATGAGTCATGAATGATATGGCATGGGACGACGATAGGTGGGATAAATATAACTTATCCGCTCAAGTGACAACTTACCTACTAGTACTATAAATAGTGAAATCTTCTCATTTGTCTTCTTTCAGTAGCTGCTCAGGCACGATCTCCTTTATTTAATTTATCTTGTCCATAAAAGGGGTCTACTCTCTCATAAGGGAGTCACTCACTCTAATTGCAATTCCACAAGCCAAAAGAAATCATGGAGGCGGTAGAGGCAACGCCAGAGATGTCAGCTCTGTTTGGGGAGCTTGTATTGGACGTTGAGATTAGAGCTCCAGCGGGGAAGTTCCACCATATGCTTGCGGGAAGACCACACCATATGTCGAAAGCCACTCCTAACAACATCCAAAGATGTGATCTTCATGAGGGAGAGTGGGGAAAAGTTGGCACAATCGTCACTTGGAACTACGTTCTTGGTAAATCTAATGTTACTAATACACAAAAATATGGTTTACATTTATATATATATATATATATATATTTTTAAATTCAAATTTTATCCTTCAGAAGATCTAGACAATAAATTTTATTTTATATAATCGAAATAATATCAGGTAACAATATAATCGAATTATTGAAACTTATGAAATTGCGACAGTTAAGTTGAAACAAAAGTGAAAAAAGAAAAAATGATTGGTGAAAATGTTTTTGCCTAGATGGACAGCCAAAGATAGCCAAGGATAGGATCGAGGCAGTGGAGCCGGAGAAGAATTCGATCACGTTTAGTGTGATAGAAGGTGATCTAATGAATGAGTTCAAGAGCTTCGTGCTCAAGATCCAGGTGACTCCCAAGCAAGGAGGGCCTGGAAGTGTGGTTAACTGGCACGGGAAGTACGAGAAGATTGACGAGAACGTGGCTCACCCGGAGAATATGCTGCCGTTCTTCAAATCAATGTCCAAAGAGATCGACGAACACCTCTTGTCTGAGGTGTAGAGGCTCTTTGTGTGAGATGTAAAAATACTACGGTCAGGTGTGGCCAAATCTAGTATCAATTTTTTCTAATAGGGTTAAAGCATGATACTAGTTCAACTAGTTAAAATAAGAGTGATTTAATTCTATAAAATTCAGAAATATGTATCTAAGTAGACTTAACGTTAAACTAATTAACATTCCACATAGTAAAAATAATCAAACAAAAAAGTTATGAAAATGTAACATAACCATGTCTAGTACTACTAGTTAAAAATTTTAATTGCATATCATAAACTAGAGTTACTATCACGTATATGTTTGAGTTCTAATCAACTTGCAAGTTTGCAACATGTTGTGTGGCTCACCCTATAGTTCATTAAATCAAAAGTGTCCAAATTAAAGAGTTCATTGAAAACCTCTTGTCCAAGCCATAAAGTACTCTTACTCTATGTGTGTGCGCATATGCAAGTTATAACATTATGAGTTAGGTATGAGTATATTGACATTGTCACTGCCTTATTACAATATAATACAATTCAAGAAACTTGCTCTACAGAATATACATGTGTCTTTCAAAGATCGCTTGAACCAGGAACATTGATCCACTCGATTTGTATCTCAACCTTGCCGGTTTCAACATTTCTCAGCTTGAGAATCATATCTTGGACAATCTTTCCATTACTAAAGATGATTCTGCTCTCTTCAGCCAAACAGTTGTCTCCACTCGGCTTCACTCTACGGATCTCGGTTTCATCAGAGAGTTCTTGAACATCCATTCCTTGAGCCTCAAAAAACGGCGTGATGTCTATCTTCGCATCTCCCATCGTGTCATGCGAGGTGAATGTATCCTTATCATACACTTCCTACAAGGATTCATTATAGAAAACAATCAGAAACATAATATCTTCACGGAACCTCAAATAAATTACTTTTTTTTAAAAAGACTTTTTCTGGAAGATCAAGAATCTAACAACAAAGAAGCATATTTCAAGAAAATCAAGAACTAACTCACGAGATTCACATGTTGATTAGGATCATTGATTCCAAGCGTCAATTCATCGTCCCACTCAGGGTTGCAGCTATTTTCCACACCACGAGTCTTCAGTTTCTGAAGCAAATTGATTGAAATCGTCAAAAGTCTCTTAAACCTCCTTTATAAATAAGTTCCATCACAATCAGAGTAATTCCCAAATCATCTAAAGGTTCCATTTTTAGAAATTGTAATCTATAGAGTATAAATGGGATACTCAATCATATCTCAGACGAATCAGAACACAATGGTTATGACAGAGAACATAAGAGATACCTGAGAACCCATGGTTATGACGACGAAAGGGTCGCTGGTATTAGAATCACGACTAACAAGATTAATCCCTCTCTTCACTCTGATTCTAAGAAGTCCAACCAGATTCTCCATGTCTTCTCCGACAAATTCACTTGCCTCTTTGTCTTTTGTCTTGTCCTTTGATTATCAGAAGAGAAGAAGTTGCAGTAGAATAGTCAAAACAGAATGAATGATGTTTAAGGCCTCTGTAAAAAGTCTCCTGCCCTTTTTTTTTTGGTTTACGTAAGCATCGTCTGGAGAATCTTTAATATGCTTTGATTTAGTCGTAAGAGTTAAATTGTTTTCTTTTGGTTTTTGAGATGATAATAACAAAATACATGAAAGGCATCCACAACTTCATAGCAACAAGACAACACTTTTAGTAAGAGTTGTGATTTGTTTCAATAGGCCAACCAATAATTTTATGACAAAGTAAAATCATGTCATCATATAGTAAAAAAAAAAAAATCATACTTATTATGAACACTAATATGTACAGATTTCATGTCCTATACAAGAAATCATTTTAATAGACCTCCCAATAATATTATCACATAAATACATCTAAATCTAGACAAATTATATCAATCTGTATTTTTTAATATAAATTCAATTTTATAATAATTACTTTTTATATATATCCATCATAAAAATTATTCACTCTACATATCCCGAATTTAGCATTATCTCTATTTAAGAAATGTAGATAAAATGTAGTGACACAAATACATCTAAGAATATAAAATTAAAAAATCACCTCACAATGATTAACTAAAATAAATAAATTCACTTAAATTTTAATATGTATAGCTAAACTTTCATAAATCTTTTCACTACATATATATCATGGTTTAAACATTTTTGATAGCAAAAAAAAAGAATCATTTTTGAAGAGATATATACCTATATAGCTGATATATCTTATATAAGATACATGTAATTCCAAAATCGTATATATAAGTACCATAGATCTAAACGATAACATTTGTTTAATAAACTGTTGAGAAACTGAAGAGGGATTTTTTTTAAATAGATCACTGCAACTTTACGCCATATTTTTGCTAGCGTTAACAAAATCATGGATACATTCATTAATGATCATATCGTGTAGTTACATTTCAAATATGTTTTCATTATAAATTGTTTGAAAGAACTCCTTGGTCTTTGTCATCACCAACTCGATCACATCTCGTACTTTTCTCACATCCTCGTCTATATGAATTCACCGGTCGTTTTGGTCGACATGTTGAAGGATACTTACGATTACATCCAGATGCGACATCATGTCTCATTGCTCCATATCCAAGTTCTTTTCGAGCTTCCACCTTCATGATGTTCATAAACACACATGATAACACGAGTATTGCCACAAGTACGAATCTTGTTGCTTTTAAGTTACTCATGATATATATCTTTTGATTTTATTTAAATAATTTTATTTGCATATAGAACAACAAAATGGTTTAATCTTATATATAGGTGTATAGTTTATGTAGAATTGTGTATACATAGTACTGTTTAAGTAAATGAGACTTTGTTTCAGTCAACATTTGAAACAATTTGTTTTAAGGTAACAAATCGTGTATTACTCAATTATGAATTTTAAAATGTTTTTAAGAATATACTGCATGGAAATATATTTCTATACAAAGTAGTGTATATTTGTAGGGACAATAGGTTCACCCATAGGGGATGAACCTCTCTTATTCACCTCTAGGGGATGAACCTTTTTTATTCATTCCTAAGAGATGAACCTCTCTTATTTACTTCCTCATAATTAATCAATCAGAATACAATAATATGTTATGTCATATTATATTTAAAAATTAAAACCAGAAAAATAAAAAATGTTAACCACTCTTTTATGAACCCAAACCGAAATAAAATTTTGTTTAATTATAAAATTTTAACCTTATCCCCTCTTTTCTAAACTCAAACCGAAATATATTTTCGCGTTTTTATAAAATCTAAACATAATCCTCCTTTATACTCAGAGCATACAACATCACACCAAGAATCGAATCCCACCCCCAACGAATGTAAGAATTTGATTAATGGGTCGGCTTATTGTGGCCTAATGTTGACAAAAAAAATCCTCCTTATATAAAAAACCAAAAAAACCTATATGTTCAATAAAATATTACAAATATGCAAAATCATATAAAATTTGAGCTTTGTGGGATTTTTTTTTGCTTTTCAATTATACATATATGGGATAATAATAAGTAAAGACAATGGTTTTCTTTTCCAAAAGACAATCTCAATTACTTCATGACACAAGATACATATTTCCCCAAAAAGACATGTAGACAAAGTAAATTCTTTAGACCATCAAATAGATTTAAGACATATATACAACTAAAGATTAAAGATTAAAGTTATGTAAATTCACTTCTAAACAAATAAATGTATACTAAAACTCTAATATGTATATAAATAATCTTTCATATAAATTATTTATCCACTATATAAATAACGGATTGAAACATTTTTGTTCTTCAATTCACAAGAATATTATATATTAGAATCATGAGCAACTTGAGAGGAACAAGTAGGTTGATTCGTCTCATGGCAATACTCGTATCATTTGTGTTTATAATAAGCATCATGAACGTTGAAGCTGGAAGAGAAATCGGATATCCAAAAAAAGGATTTGCTGGTGAAGACCGAACTAATCCTTACGCACCAATAAAACCAGTATGTGATCCTAAAAATCCAAAAACGTGTCCAAAACAACCGGCGAATCCATATCGTCGAGGATGTTCAAAAATTACAAGATGTCGCCGTGATACTGACTGATCCATATATAAGCTTCTTCGAACTATTAATTGTATATAACAAAATATTTAATTACACCGATCGTTAAATGATATAAAATAACTTTGTATATTGGGTTTGCATTATTTTATTTTTGAAGCTACCACCGCTAAAATTAAGAAGTGTATATATATATCATCACAAGGTTTATTTTGAAATTAGATTTTCAGTTCTAGGATGAAAAAAAAATACATATAATAATTTCCTTTAAAATAGTCTAGAACTCCTGTCGTTAGAAAAATCATATTTTGTAGGATTCTACTTGGAATATCTACTATTTTTTTTTTATGGTACATCTTTTGATCTTTTCCTCCGAAATTTTTTGAACTGTCATGTCGATTTAGAATTGTTTAGAAGTATGCATACAAATTGGAACAGAACGAACAAATCTCACGTTCCTTAAAATATGGATGCAAAACAAACACGAATGTAACAACAACAATAGAGAATATTCCAAAATTCCAAAATTTCCCCAAGAAGTTTTAAAATTTATCAAAAAGGACCTTAAAACACCAAACCTTAAATACCTCTACACACCTCTTCCGATCATAATCACAAATTCGATATTTTCCCCATTTTTTTTTCAATCTTCTTCATCCTCTCGGATTCCTCCTTAAAGTTTCCACCTTTCGCCACCGCAGAGAAAACCCAAAAATCTCATCTTTCCTAAAAACATTCCGGCAAATCCTCGTCGGAATATTATAAGCTGTGTTAATCTCCGGTGGCGTTTGTGAATGGTGGAAACTAATCGGATCGGTGATAATCTTAGGCTCACCCTTTCAACAAAAAGGGAGAGCTTTATAATCATCCCTGTCTCCACAGACTCTGTTTTCGCATTTGGTTCTTGCAAACAAGGCTGGTACTACCGTTGCATCGGCCTCGACCCGTGACAAAACATCATTCATCTTATAAGATCTGTTTTTAAAAATTATATATATATAAAAAAAAAGGATGTTGCTTTACAAGAAGAAGAATCAGATGGTTAAAGGAAACAGAATCTTGATAAGCGTAACGTTTCTTGGAAGTGCTGGTCCGATCAGGTTCGTTGCTAATGAAGGTGATCTCGTTGCAGCTGTGATTGATACTGCTTTGAAATGTTATGCTAGAGAAGGTCGTCTTCCCATTCTTGGATCTGATTTCAATGACTTTGTTTTCTATTGTCCAATGGTTGGACCTGGAGGTGACTTCTCAAATTCCCTTTTGAGTATTTTTTTGGTTTCTATGGTTTGTGAATTCTCTTAATTTGTATTATTTTTTATTTTATTTGTGGGTGTAGCTTTGAGTCCATGGGAAGCAATAGGGTCGGTGGGAGTGAGGAACTTTATGTTGTGTAAGAAGAAACCAGAGGAGAAGAAGGTGGAAGGAAACAATGGAAGATCGAGTTTTACGATTAATGGAGCTAGGAAAGGAGCTGGAGGAAGAAGCTTTAAGGCTTGGATTAACAAGTCTTTTAGTCTTAAAGTCACAACTCATTAAGCTCTCTTTTGAATTTGCTCTGATTGGTTTTGTGTTCTTTTTTTCGTTTTGTCATGTTTTTGAACTTATGATTTGTTTTGTTTCTTACTTTCTTATGATCGATGAGATTGTTTCAGGAAAAAAAAAAGTTTCAAGTTCTTTTTGGTATTTGTGTTTCTCTCAATGTGTTTATGCAAAAATTAGTTTTTGCAGTTTAGAGTAACAGAAATGTGAAAATTGCATTTCGTTTTTTTTAGTATATTTGATTTTTGCAAGTGGTTCAGAAATGACCGGACAAAAAATAAAAATCCAAAATTTGTTAACAAGAAAATCACAACTCTTTGATGTAGGCGCAATTTGTGGAATTGTTGTTTGGAAGTTTTCTTATTTTTCTTCATCCAGGAGTAAACTTTATTGGTTATTGAGACGAGATAATAAAAAAGCAGATAATAAGGGATTCGAATTTTGATTTCTCTAGATATGTTCACTGTTTATTTTATATATTATCTGTTAGACAGTTAGTTTATGTATTTCTTGGAGTTATCAATCACAATCACGAGTATAAAAATTCACATATGGGTTATATAGAAGTAAAACTATACATAAGCAAAATTATATTGAAGTCGGATGTGACATTACATGTGACCTTACAAGTTACAAGTATTATCCAAGTAGATTTGGTCGGTAGATGGCGTGAGAAGTCGATCATCAACTCTTGAAAACCTCATGAGGCAGCTACTCCGAACTGTATATTCTCAAGTTATACTATCCACGTCTCCTTTTTAACGATTCTCTGGTAATGTTATTTTTGAAAATTTATGAATGCCTATGCCAAACGTAACATATAATTAATAAGAAAAGTTGTTGAAGGGTTGTATCAATTTAATGACGATATACTCAAATACAATGCTTTAACTACTAATATAAACTGATATACTCAAATTAACTAGGGGTTTATAAGAGACGGATCAAAATAGTAATAAAACATGTATTACTGATGATATACATACTGAAGAGTATACTATTCATAATTTAATATGCATGCATGTGATTGTAAGTTCAAGAAAGTATCAGTAAGTTGAAGTGAAGCTTAAGCTTACTTTCAAAATATTCTGTATGCTATGCATGTGCTTCGGAAGATCCGAGGAAGTTGAGGCCATAAAATATACATATTTTTCAGAAACCTAATTCTGTCAAGCATATATTAGAATATCTCGAGGTCTTAAGTTACAAACATGAAGAATCTTTTGGTAGCTTAAGATCTTTCCAAAAATCGTTTCACACAAGTACCAATATTTCTGATTCTGACTTGTTTAATCAATTTCAGGTGCTTCGTGATTTAGTATTCATCTTTGTATTGCTCTATAAATAGAAGCAAGTGCGCAGTTCATAATTTCAGGTGAATTGAGAGGTAACCAAATATGGATATAATCGTCGGTGATCATCTCACCAAAAAAATTGATAAACTGAAGGTTCTGGAGGATTTAACAACAAATGTAAAGCAGATACAAGACGATGTATTGGAGGAGATACTCACACTAAACTCAAGCACAAAATATCTCCAAAACTTCTTTCATGGGAGATTTGATAAAGAGATATTCAAGAAGAACGTACCGGTGGTAACATATGAAGATGTTAAGCCATATATCGAACGTGTCGTGAATGGAGAACCGTCGAATGTCCTTTCGGCCCGGCCTATCACCGGTTTCGTACTAAGGTAAAATTTATTGGTTTTCCTGGTTTCTTTTTTTATACATGTATTTTTCATTGCGAGTATAAGACCTAAGATTATGATATGGCTTACGTTTGCATGTTATTAAATATTACGTTAATTATTGTTTTGTAAGTTCCAAATGGGAAAATATCATAATCTTGGTTGGTTGTAGTACGGGAACTTCAGGGGGAGCACAAAAAATGATGCCATGGAATGAGAAATATTTAGACAACTTGACCTTCATGTATGATCTTCGGATGCACGTTATAAGCAAGTAAGTCCATATAGGCATATATAGCTTAAAACGAAAAATCATGTACAATATTAAATTACTCATAAAATTACTAAATATAATTACCATATTGATTCTTGTTATGTCTAGTAATGTGGAAGGTTTGGAGAAAGGAAAGGCGATGATGTTTTACTTCACTAAACTCGAAACCGTCACACCTTCTGGCTTGCCTGCTCGGGTCGCAAGCAGTAGCTATTTAAAGAGCAACTATTTCAAGAACCGTCCATCGAACTGGTACT
Organism: Capsella rubella; assembly: GCF_000375325.1. NCBI lineage: Eukaryota > Viridiplantae > Streptophyta > Magnoliopsida > Brassicales > Brassicaceae > Capsella > Capsella rubella. The sequence continues at coordinate 8,195,941 of NW_006238923.1, forward strand.
ACACGTACACCAGTCCTGATGAAGTCACATTATGTCCAGACTACAAACAGAATCTCTACTGCCATTTGCTTTGTGGTCTGGTTCAAAGAAACGAGGTTACAAGAATTGGTTCTATCTTTGCTTCAGTCATGGTTCGAGTAATCAAGTTTCTTGAAGATTCATGGGAGGAGTTGTGTTCAAACATCCGATCGGGGCAGCTCAGCGAGTGGATCACGGACATCGGTTGTCGAGATTCCGTGTCTAAAGTTCTTGGTGGGGCTCAGCCTGAAATGGCAAACACCATTGAAAATATTTGCAAGCAAAAGTGTTGGAAAGGTATAATCACAAGACTTTGGCCAAAGGCTAAATATATTGAAACTATTGTAACAGGTTCGATGGCACAGTATGTTCCCACCTTGAATTATTACACTAATGATATGTTGCCTCTCATTTCAACTATCTATGCTTCGTCGGAGACTCAATTCGGGTTAAATCTCAATCCTATGTGTAAGCCTGAAGATGTATCGTACACTTTCATGCCCAATGTGTCCTACTTCGAGTTCATACCAGTTGATGGAGATAAGAATGATGTTGTTGACCTTGGAGATGTGAAACTCGGATGTTCTTATGAAGCTGTGGTCACAAATTTCTCAGGTGAGCTAGATCATAAAACATTATGATTTTTTTTTTTTTTTTTAATGTTGAGATTATTGAGAAGTTATATTGCTCTCTCATTATATAATTTCCTTCAGGCTTATATAGAATAAGAATTGGAGATATTCTAGTTGTGACTGGTTTCCACAACAAAGCACCACAGTTTAAGTTTGTAAGAAGGGACAACGTGGTTTTAAGCATTGACTTGGACAAGACTAACGAAGAGGATCTGTTTAAGGCGGTTAATCGCGCAAAACTCGCTCTAGACGACTCATCAGATCTCATGCTAGTGGACTTCACTAGCTATGCTGATATCTCCACTGTCCCGGGTCACTACGTTGTTTATTGGGAAGTAAAAGACAAAAGCCAAGACAGGAAGATCAAGAAGCATATGGAGCTCGAACAAGAGACATTCTCCAAGTGTTGTTTACTAATGGAGGATTCATTGGACAATGTTTACAAGATCTGTCGGTTTAAAGAAGAATCAGTAGGACCATTGGAGATAAAGGTGGTGTGTCATGGGACATTTGACTCTCTTATGGATTTCTTCATCTCACAAGGTGCTCCTATTGGTCAATACAAGACTCCAAGGTGCATTAAATCAGGAAAAGCCTTAGAGGTATTAGAGAAAAGTGTGGTAGCCACATTCTTTGGTACTGGATAGACAATGTTGCTTATAGTTGCCAATAAATATGCATGTGCTCATACGAGCTGCATATTAGTTTTTCTTAATTGTTGGATTTTCTTAATCTGTTTTAAACGATTAAGAAAATCTCGCATAGTTTTATTATCATGGAGATTATCTATGATCCGTGCTATAAGAGCAAAGAAAACAAATGAAATGATCTTGCATCGGATCAGAAACAAACACCAATAAGCACATTCACAGTTTTTTTTTTTCCTTTTTTTCAAATCTGACTTTGACTAAACATTTTTTTTCTTTTCTTTTGGCATTTTTAACAAAATACAAAATTTTATTTGGCCATACTAGCAGGAGTGAACGCAAATCAAAAACTTAGAAAATTAAGAATTTAGAATATCTATCCAGATCTAAGAAAAAAATAACAAATTGAATATGTTCATACCTGTAAAATATATAGTCCGTAATACTATATAGCTAAAAATAATTAAAATAACAATAATTATATAAATTACTACTATGTAATATCATTATAAAATAATATAAAGAAGATTTTATTTGGGATATTCTGATAAATATTCCAACTTTTCAAAACATAACGTATAATTTAAAATTTTATTTATTTATTACAGGAATTTTAGTCTAAAAAATAATATAGAATCTGGATATCTTGATTTTGTATCAGAATAATCAGATTCTAATTTAAAATATCCATAGATCTTAATTTTGGATCAGATCGAAAAAAATGTAAAATTAAAATTTAGCTACAAAGTAATTATCGAACATTTCAAAGAGTCAAAGCTAACATATACGAACATAATATGGTTTAATTCGTGTTTTCGATTATAGTAATTATTATTTTTTTTTTTTGGTCAATAAAGTAAAATGTCATAATATTATTGCCAAAAATTATAATAATAATAATGAAATGTCATATTATCGACAACGAAATTAAAAATAAAATAATAAAATAATAAACATTACAGCTTGAACCTATTTATACCTCTCCGTCCAGTCATCACGTCGTCTCATTGTTGTCGTCCTCGTTTCACGCCGGGAAAAAGCATAAAAATTGAATTTTTAATTTTCGAAAAAGCTATAGATCCGATGGAATCCGTGGAGTACAATGGCTTTGAAACCACCAATGTTAGCTCTCACAACAACGACCATGGTTGGAAGAAAGTGGTGTACCCAAAACGCAACCGGAAGCAAAAACCTGCGGATCAAGCGGCGGCGGCGAATGGTGTCACCGGAAATCTAATTCCCAATGGAGCTTTAGCCAACGGAGGAGACAACGTCTTCCGTTCTCTTGAGGAGCAAGCTGAAGGTCGTCATCGACGGATACTCGCGGCGAAGAAGGCTTCTGATGCGGCGGATGTGTCTGATGGGGGGAGATCTAAACGGAGATCTAACGGTTACGGTGATGAAGGGCATGATTTTGATGACAGCGACAGTGAAACAGCGGTGGGGAAGGAGAATTTGAAGGCGGAGGAAGTTAAGAAACCCAAGGTTAAGAAGGAGAAGAAGCCTAAGGTTACTTTAGCTGAAGCTGCTGCTAAAATTGATGTATCGAATCTCGCAGCTTTCCTCGTTGAAGCTTCGGTATGTGCATGGATTGTATAATTCGTTTTAGTTTTAGTCGAGATTGTGATGGTCTTGCTAATTAATTTGTTTTGAATCTTTCCATAGGAATCATATGCGAGTCAACCAGAGATTCAGCTAATGAGATATGCTGATTACTTTGGGAGAGCACTCTCTCAAGTATCATCAGCTCATTTCCCATGGGTGAAAACGTTCAAGGAGTCTCCTTTATCCAAACTGATCGATGTGAGTTGTCTCTCTCTGTTCGTTACAAAAGTTTCAATTTTGGCCATGCATCAAGTCATCTTTTCGATCGGCTATTTTGACATTGTGATGAAGTCAAACAATTAGTTAGACACAGTTCCCAATAGCTGCATTGTGTGTTTTGTTTCTTCTCTAATCATAGATTATAGTTTGTTGTTACTTAGCAAAAAAAAAAAAAAGATTATAGTTTGTTGTTGGGTTCTTTTTCTTCATAGAGCTGATATAATCTTCTTCAGTAGATTCCACTCTCTCATCTTCCTGAAGCTGTCTATAAGACATCAGCTGATTGGATCAACCAACGTCCCATTGAGGCACTTGGAGCCTTTGTATTGTGGGGATTGGATTGCATTCTTGCTGACTTGGCTGTACAACAAGGAGCCGCCAAGGGCAATAAGAAGGGCGCACAACAGGCTTCTTCAAAATCTCAGGTATTATGGTAGCTGAATGTTATTGTCTTATCTTGTTGGTCTAAATGATACCAATTACATGGCTTCAGTTTTGTGGATGCATCAGTCTAGTTGATTGAACTTGTTATTAACTTATTATTGCATGTCTAACGTCATATTTTTGCAATTTATTTGATTAATAGGTTGCTATATTTGTGACGGTAGCAATTGTATTACGCAAGAAACCTGATGCTCTGACCCATATATTGCCAATTTTGAGGGAGAATCCCAAGTATCAGGGACAAGATAAGCTTCCAGTTACAGTTTGGATGATCGCTCAGGTTTGTAAATTTTTATTCTTGGTATAACAAAGACCCTTAAGTTATCAAAACCTTTGTTTTTCTTTATGATTGAAATTTGAATTTGCTTTCTCTTTACTGATAACTATGCACAGGCCTCCCAAGGTGATATATCAGTAGGCTTGTACTCGTGGGCGCACAACTTGTTACCGGTGGTCAGTAGCAAGAGTTGCAATCCTCAGTCGAGGGATCTCATTCTTCAGTTGGTTGAGAGGTGAGTTCAGTTTTTTCATGCAATGTCCTGTTTATGTCTGATTATTATCTATCTAATATTGGTTATTGTTTTTTTCTTTCAGGATCTTATCCAACCCAAAGGCCCGGTCAATACTTGTAAATGGGGCTGTTAGGAAGGGAGAGCGATTGATTCCACCTCCTTCGTTTGAGATTTTGGTTCGACTAACTTTCCCTGCATCATCTGCAAGAGTGAAGGTAAAGTAATATTGGGATTCCAAAATAATTGAATGAGGGTTGATTTTGATCTCTAAAATGGTTTAACGTGCAGGCTACAGAGAGGTTTGAGGCAGTATATCCTTTGCTGAAGGAGGTGTCTCTTGCTGGTGCACCTGGAAGCAAGGCAATGAAGCAAGTCACACAGCAAATATTCACGTTTGCCCTGAAAGCAGCCGGGGAAGGTATGCCAAACTTTATCTCTAAACTCCTACCTACACGTCCGCTAGAAGACGATGCATTCAAATTTTGTAATATATTTCGGCACAGGAAATTCCGTATTAGCCAAGGAAGCGGCTGCAATTACTATCTGGGCTCTCACCCAAAACGTTGATTGCTGCAAGCACTGGGTAGGATTCACTCTATCTTTTCCCTCAGATGAGTTATTTGTGAGCTGTGACTGGATTTTTACTTATTGCTTTGTGGATCGGGTTACAGGAAAATCTCTACAGCGAAAATTTGGAAGCCAGTGTTACTGTTCTTAAAAAGCTCAGTGACGAGTGGAAGGAGCGTCCTGTTAAGCTGACTCCTGCGGAAACCCTCACTCTCAACCAAACAATGAAGAGCTTGAGGCAAAAGGTTCCGAAACAATATTCCATCTTTTATACCTCTTTGTCAATAATTCACTACCCTATCAACTGTTAAATACTGATTCTGATCCAATGATATATTGCTAACTACAGAACGAAAAAGCTCTTGCGGAGGGAGGAGCCAATGGTGCAAGCCAGTCCCTTTATAAAGATGCAGACAAATGCTGCAAGGTGATCTCTGGGAAACTCTCCAGTGGTGGCTGCATCAAAAGTATTGCTACCACTGCTTCACTTCTGGCTGTTGGTTGTGCCGCTGCTGCTGCTGTGTCTGCCAACCCTGAGGCTTTAGCCTACGTGAAGAACCTAGTGGAGTCATTGGACCTGAACAAATTCACCGATACAGTAATGACAGCGTGGAATAACTGAATGTGAATACACCTGCGGGGGACGATAAGCAAGAGAAGCAAGTCTCCTTATCGTCGGTGTAGAGAAGTGATTGAAAAAACTGCCATTTTTATGCTCTCAGATTACAAATTTTTTAAACTTGACCAGCATTAGGGGGAGGTTAACGAGTGAAGAGCGGAGGAGTTTGTTCAAAGCTCAAAAGTTGTAGAAGTTGTTGAGACTGTTTCTAATTTAAGATGTTCTTTGTTTTTCTTCTTTTCGGGAACAATAAAAGTTATGTATTGATTTGCTCTTACGTTAACCTCCTAACTCGTTTGCTCCATCTAAATCTACATTTGCCAAGTCTCTTTCTGCCATTTGTATCTTCTGAAGTTGAGAAGCTGTGCCTACAAAAAGCTTTTACCAAAACAATATCAAGTGTGAAGCTAGTAGGTTCTCCTAAACCTGTGAGGTTGCCAGTTCAATTCGCTTCTAAACCACATTTTTGGTAAAGTATAAACCTTTTGGGACAGAAAAGAAAAAAGATTAGACCTTTGAAGAATCAGAGAGAAAAAATCGAGTAGTCTCGGTATATCTAGCAGAGCTAGACTAGCACCAAACGAACACTGGAGAAGAAAACACTTCGAACTGATTAGCTTCTTATGTCACTCTCTACAGTATCTTCTGGTGTCGGCGTTCTCGAGCTCCGATGTTTGCGTCTGTTACCAATCTCGAGCACCCAAATCCAGTTTCTCACTGTCGAAGCTAGAAAACAGCCTAGAAGAAGGCGAGGCGAACTCTCCTTCAGCCACTTTCCGGTACTTATCCACTCGAATCGTCATCTTCGTCATGGCTTCTCCGAGCTCAATTCAAGTTTTGGTCGTTCCCACGGTGGAGAAACTGGACACTCCGATACAACAGAAAAAAGTTCCGTCGCTTCTGTAAGTCCCTATTATGACCTCTGATTTCTCAGATTGTCTAAGTATTAGAAAAATAACATCGATTATAGGTTAAAGTCTAATGCTTTGTGTATCCTGGTTAAGATACTGAACGATGATGGTATGTGTTTGTTGGCGTATAAGCTTAGTTTGAAGATGGTGAAGAAGTGAGGAATAAAAGCTCTTCAAGTGTTGGTGATAGCTATGTGGCCTTGTTTGTTCGAATGCTTGGTTTGGACAATGACCCTCTTGACAGAGAGCAGGCAGTAGAGGCGCTATGGAAGTATTCTTTGGGTGGAAAGGAATGCATTGATGCGATAATGCAATTTCATGGTTGTTTGAATCTCATTGTGAATCTTCTCAAGTCTGAGTCCAGTTCCACCTGTGAAGCTGCTGCTGGGCTTATACGCTCTATAGCTTCTGTCAATCTGTATAGAGAATCCGTTGCTGAGAGTGGTGCGTTGGAGGAGATAACTGCTCTATTGAGCCGGCCTTCGTTAGCTACAGTGGTATGAAGGATTATGATTCCAAAATAATATACTCCTTTTTTTTGTTGGATTTGAATTGTGAGGTATGATTGTTTGTTAGTTTTGTTTTTCCAGGTGAAAGAACAAAGCATATGTGCTCTCTGGAATCTGACTGTGGAAGAAGAAATTAGGGAAAAGGTTGCTAACTTTGATATCCTTAGGCTACTCATTAGTTTCCTTGAAGATGATGATGTACACGTTAAGGAAGCAGCTGGTGGCGTCTTGGCCGATCTAGCCCTAAGCAGCTCGAACCACAAGATTCTGGTTGAAGTAGGAGTCATACCCAAACTGGTAAGACCTTTGCTTTCTATCTTATAGAATATAACAATACGTCCATATAGTACGGTTTTTCTGTGGTATATTAGAGTGAAATGATAGCTAATAGTCAAGGGTGAGAACTGAAATTATGCGAAATTGGTTTAGATTCATTGAGGGGAATGGTATTTTATATGGAAAACTGTAGATTTGTTAGTCATGCTTCTGCTTGCTTATTACCTTCTCAATTGGAATCCAGGCAAAGATGTTGAAAAGCGATAATACAGATAACAAAGGGTCTAAAGTTATTAAAAAAGAAGCAAGAAATGTGCTTTTGGAGCTCGCCAAAGACGAATACTACAGAATTCTTGTCATTGAGGAGGGTGTTGTACCCATTCCCATTATTGGTGCAGATGCTTACAAGTCCTTCAGACCGGATTTGTATTCTTGGCCTAGTCTACCAGATGGTATAAAGGTCGAGCAGACGGCAAAAAATCCTTCCAGATTTGGTGCGTCTGAGCTGCTTCTTGGTTTAAATGTTGACAAGAATGTTGACGACGTAGACGAAGCCAAAATGAAAGCAATAGTTGGGAGGACAAATCAGCAGTTTCTTGCCCGTATTGGAGCAATTGAATTTGAGAAGGAAATTAAATCTGAAGGGCCTGGGAAATCTCAGCAGCTTACTCTTCTTCCTTGTGTAGATGGTGTGGCTCGTTTAGTCTTAATTCTTGGATTGGCAGATGAATTGGCAGTTACAAGAGCTGCAGAGTCAATTGCTGATGCATCTATCAATGAGGATATGCGGGTTTCGTTCATGGAAGCCGGAGCTGTAAAGCCTTTGGTTCAGCTTTTAGCCAACAACAACAAAGAGGCTGTTAAACTACCTGTCATCCGTGCGTTGAAAAATTTATCTCTTAGGTGCTTATTTTTGAGTATAATCTATATTTTTGTTAAGCAGTTTCTCCTCATAGATTGAAATTGTTTATGCATGATAAAATGCAGCCGCACTGTTTGCCAGAGGGTTGAAGCTGAAGGTGCAGTAGGGTTCTTAATTAACCTTCTGAAGCAGCCAGATATCTCACTAAGCGTCACAGAACAGGTCTGACTTCATTTTCTTCTTCCTTTGTTCCTTGATATTTCGGCTATAATGGAATAACTGGATGCAGAATGGTCTTCTGGGAACAATGTTTTGCAGGTTCTGGATATACTTGCTCATATCTTAGATCCCAGCAAGGAAATGGAATCCAAGGTATGTTTCTTTTTCAATATCATCTTACTCTAAATTTCTTCTCATTTGGCTTAAACTATGTCTCTTTATCCTTTAGTTTTATGAAGGACCCGTGAACGGATCAAAAGTAGACTCCAGGTCAGTCTTCTTCTCGGTTTTCCTATTCTTTCAGTTCATTGTTTTTGTTGTTATAGAAGTATCAAATACTCAATATCGGGGTGGGAATGAACAGGAAGGAAGCTCTGGATGCTGCTGTTTTTTCTCGGCTTGTCCAGATTGCAAAGACAGCCTCTCCGAACCTGCTAAGAAACGCAATATCCGTCATCGAGTTTGGTGTAGTCATTAATCCAAACATGGACACGATCATCTCCGAGGATATCACAACTGTTCTTGATCTTGCTCTCCGACAAAAAGTCCTGGAAGGTACAAAACTTATCTTTTGAGATTAACTGTTTGAATTGATACAAATGAGTTTCTCATGATTATATGACAAATTGACAACGTACGAGTTTATTATGGAAACGCAGAACCTGAGAATGAAGCTACAGAGTTAGAGAGCCATTTGCTTGAGCTAGAAGAAGCTGGTTTAACGATCTCTGCTGCTTCAAGGCTACTGACAAGACTTCTTGACTCTGCGTGTTTACGCCAGAGTATTGATATGACGCTCTACACGGGATTACTAAGGAGGATCCTAAGATCAAGGCTCCCACTACACTACAAAGACTGGGTTGCCGCTTGTCTTGTCAAACTCAACACTCCCTCCTCTCTCTCTCAATCTCTCAACAATCCGATCAACGTTGAGGTATGTCAGTGGTATAGTTTGCATCTCGATTACAAAAGCTTTTTGCCAGTTTCTTATATCATCTTACTTGTGAATCATAAGGTAACCCTCTACAAAACAATCCCGAGTCTTGTGGAACAACTCAGTTTTTCCTCATCTCCAGAAGCGAAAGAAGCAGCGGTTCTGGAACTGAACAGGATAGTCTCCGAGGAAGTTCCAGAATCAACTCAAACTCTTGCCTCACAAGGAGCGATCGAGCCGCTGGTAAAGCTTCTAGAAGAAAGGAACGAGCGGTGCGTTGAAGCGAGTTTATCAGTATTGTATAACCTGAGCATGGACAGTGAGAACCACACAGCCATCATAAGAGCAGGAGCTGTGCCAGTACTGAGACGTATCGTTATGTCTCAAAGACCACAATGGGAGAAAGCTCTTCGGTTACTCAGAAATTTACCTGTTTAGGACAAGTCACAAACATCTTGAAATCACAAACACTTGTTGCAAAATACTTCTCTGATCGTGTCATGTAAATTTTTGGAATCGAATTAGAATAATACATATAATTTCTCGTTTGAAAAGTGTACTATACTAGTCAGCGTAGGAAAAGACTATTCTAGTATTAAACAAAATGGGATTACGTAGCACGTAAAGAATCACTATCAGCATATTCTGGCAGATCCAATGATCCACACACACGATCGATCACTTAAAATCTAAAATATTTACTCTTTTAAAATGTTACGCAAGCGAAAGAAAAAAACCGCGAATCCAACGGCTGAGATTTTCTTACTGTGTCGGTAAAAAGTAAAAGAAGACGAGAGAAACGTTCCACTGTCACTCACTTGACCACACGTGTCGCGGTCTCGTTAAGCTTCGTTCGCGTAGCTTTTACTCTCTCTCTCTCCCACACAGCGTTTAAGAGCTTCGCTTTTATCATCACATCACTCTCTCTCTCTGCGTCTCCAATTCTGATCTTCTTCTTCTTCTTCTTCTTCTTCTCAATACGAATATGGTTTTCAAGGTGTCTACCGTCTCAACATCTCCTATTGATGGCCAGAAACCGGGAACGTCTGGTCTCCGTAAGAAGGTTCGTTGATCGATCTCTGTCTTCTGAATCGCGCGAAATGGAATTGTTGCATCTGGATCAGATCTGTTTAGATTGTATTGAATGGATTTCAAATGCGATTAACCATCTGTTCGCATCTGATTTTGATCTTTGCATTGGTCTGTATTGATTATGCGATTAGTGAGTCATGATGATGCAAATTTTCGTAAATCCTCAGTTTTCGTCTTTGGATCGTGTTTTCGTTTTGTAATGAATGATTTATTTTGGATCAGCCTCGAGATCATGTTATCATCTTTGATTTGATACAATTATATACATTACGTGTTTTGAATTAGAGAGTATATGGATTGGATTTGTGTATAATCGTGTACTCTATAGTCTCTCTTCAAACTAGGCCTAGTTGCTAATTTTCAAATCTATATTTTTCATACGTTTTCGAGTATAAAATGATCTTTGGGTGGATATTTAAATCATATATGAAGTTTATAAAAAAGGACTCACTGTTCAGCGATTTTGGATCTGTTTCGAAGATGTGATACACCTAAATCGTACACTATTCTGTAAAATAAATTTTGGTTGGATCATTTTACGATATGAATCTTGTGTTCATTGGTTGGTCCACTCTGCAGATATCGAAATAGCTAGCATCTTTTGGTGTCTCTCATTAGGATTTTGTTTTGTCTTACTGTGTAGGTGAAAGTGTTCAAGCAACCCAACTATCTAGAGAATTTTGTCCAATCAACATTTAATGCTCTTACCGCGGAGAAAGTTAAAGGTGAGATTTTTCTTACCCATCATGGTTGCTATTTAAGTGGATGCTTGTTGTTGACATAACAGTTGCCAGGCAGATATTTGCTCATTCGAAAAATTAATGAGGAGTTGTTTGTATGTGTAGGTGCCACACTCGTGGTCTCTGGTGATGGTCGTTATTACTCCAAGGATGCTGTTCAGGTAATACCAATGTGATTCTTTGTTTTCTGAATCTGACTGAAAGTAATTATGTCTTATAGAATTAGTGCTCATGTATTTACAGTATTTTGAGAGACTCATGTTTATTTAGGAAACCCTGCTATTATGATCATCAATGCCTCACATATTTATCTTTGTTTCTATCTCAGAACTTTGAATTAGAACAGCTATAGAGAGATTAGAGGTTAAGGTTTTTTGTTATCTTTGAAGATGATCAATATCACTTGCGTGCAATTTCCTTTGGCTAAGTTTGTTTGGCCTGGTCCTGTTACAAATTCAGTTCCCACTTTTAATACAATTTTTGTATTGACAGATTATAATTAAGATGGCAGCAGCTAATGGTGTACGACGTGTCTGGGTTGGTAAAAACACTCTGTTATCAACTCCTGCTGTATCAGCTGTCATTCGTGAAAGATCAGGAGCTGATGTAAGATATCCTTCTCTAAGCTCATGGTTGTGCATATCTTTGGTTTTGTTTTGTTTTTGTTTGTTCACTATATTCATACTGGAGCACAAAAATGTATGATGTTTATGAGAGACTGAATCCCAGTCTCTGGTTACAGGGATCAAAAGCAACGGGAGGATTTATCTTAACAGCAAGTCACAATCCTGGTGGCCCTACTGAGGTTTGTTCCATTGCTGTTCTATATCTAATGTGATCTGCCCCCTTTAGAATGATCTACTCGTTTTGTATCACTATATAGTTTCATTTCAGTATATCAGATATATAGATCAATAAGATTCATACCCGTTATACAGGATTTTGGGATCAAATACAATATGGAAAATGGAGGACCTGCTCCTGAATCAATCACTGATAAGATTTACGAGAACACGAAGACAATCAAGGAGTACCCAATAGCACAAGATCTACCAAATGTATCCAAACATTCTGAAGAATCCTCTTATTTGGTAGCATATTTTCCATCTTCTGCCTTTTGTTAAATCATAGTTGCTCTGGTCTCTACAGGTTGATATTTCTGCCATTGGTGTAAGCAGTTTCGAAGGACCTGAAGGAAAATTCGATGTTGAAGTTTTTGATTCCGCAGATGACTACGTAAAATTAATGAAGTGAGTGCTTTCCCTCAAGAATGTTTTCTAAAAATGTTAATATGATCTATGTGCAGTCTCTATGATCTTTTCTAAAAATGTTTTTTTTTTCCTTTAAGGTCAATCTTCGACTTTGAATCCATCCGGAAATTGCTTTCATCTCCAAAGTTTTCATTCTGGTATGTAGCTTGCACTGGTTCCCAAACCTTTTCCATTTGAGTGTAAGTTTTGTAACACATATTCCATCGCTTTAATGTTATATTTACTTTGTTTCTTGAAGCTATGATGCAATGCATGGAGTTGCTGGAGCCTATGCACATCGCATCTTTGTTGAAGAACTTGGTGCTCAAGAAAGCGCATTATTGAACTGCACACCCAAGGTCTTATATTTTTTCTAACCAAGAAATTCTTATCCTTAAATGATTACAAATTTCATCCCAAAAAAAAATGATTACAAATAAAACCTTTAGGCTCACTATTTACCTCAAAACAACATTTTGTAGGAGGACTTTGGAGGAGGACACCCAGATCCCAATTTGACCTATGCTAAGGAGCTTGTGGCACGAATGGGCTTAGGTAAATCTGACACCGGAGGTGAACCTCCAGAGTTTGGCGCCGCTGCTGATGGTGATGCAGACCGTAACATGATTCTTGGTAAAAGGTAGCTTACTAGTGATCTTTGAAGTAATATCTATACATGGAACTGGTTAACGAAGTACTTTTAAACTTAAAAGTATCTCTTCTTTCTAGGTTCTTCGTAACTCCCTCGGATTCAGTAGCTATAATTGCTGCAAATGCTATTGGGGCCATACCGTACTTTAAATCTGGTTTGAAAGGTGTTGCAAGGTACCATACACTCGGGATTTCTTTATTTCTCGAAGAGTTGTGTATGAAACTCTTTTCATCTATCTTATTCGCTTACTTTTAACTTCCACTTCTTCTTTTAGGAGCATGCCAACCTCAGCTGCTCTTGATGTCGTTGCAAAAAGTTTAAATTTGAAGTTCTTTGAGGTACATGTCACCCTGGAACTTCTATCGAGTTTCTTTTTATTTTCCTACCTCTGTAAATTAATTCACATCTCTTCATAATCACATATCAGGTTCCTACGGGATGGAAGTTTTTTGGTAATCTGATGGATGGCGGTATGTGTTCTGTATGTGGAGAAGAAAGTTTTGGAACTGGTTAGTTTCTTTTTCCATACTCACACATCTTTGAATAAGTTAAAATCAACGTGTACGGTTCTAAAGGGAAGATCTTTCACAGGATCGGATCATATCCGCGAGAAAGACGGGATTTGGGCAGTTCTTGCGTGGATGTCAATACTTGCTCACAAAAACAAGGGAAATGTTGAGGGTGATGGTAAACTGGTGACGGTTGAAGACATTGTCCGCCAGCACTGGGCTACCTATGGTCGTCACTATTACACTCGTTACGACTATGAGGTAAAAGTTGCTTAAAGTTTGGTGATTGAATTATACCATATTATGGGGAACAAGTAGTACAATTATTGATAGCTTAAAATTTGTCTCTATAGAATGTAGACGCAGGTAAAGCTAAGGAGCTGATGGAGCATTTGGTCAAACTGCAATCTTCAATTCCTGAAGTCAACAAGTACACACACGTCTACTTCTCTGAATTCCTTCTATACCGTAACATCTACTCTGTTTTCCTAACCTCTACCTCTCTCAATTTTTATCTAGGTTGGTGAAAGGAATTCGTTCAGATGTGGCGAATGTCGCTAGTGCCGATGAATTCGAGTACAAAGATCCAGTTGATGGCTCAATCTCGAAGCACCAGGGAATCCGTTACTTGTTTGAGGACGGATCTCGACTTGTAAGCTATCCTTTTCTTTGGTTTTGAGCCTTTAGGCATATTAGCTAGAACATAGTAATAGAAATTATGAAATAGAAGTTGCATAGTCATAAATCTTTATGTATAACAAAACCAAAACTTATGAATCCTCTCTTGTCTGTACATATGAAGGTTTTCCGTCTCTCTGGAACTGGCTCAGAAGGAGCAACCATCCGGCTCTACATTGAACAGTACGAGAAGGATGCTTCAAAAACCGGAAGAGAATCCCAAGAAGCTTTGTCTCCTCTGGTCAGATGCTTAATATAGAACATAAAATCCATAAATTTTTATCTAATACCAAAAGGATTTTCTCTGATCAAATGTGGAACTGTTGTTGGTGCGTGTTGATAGGTTGACATAGCTCTGAAGCTGTCCAAGATGGAGGAGTTCACCGGCCGATCTACTCCAACTGTCATAACATAAGAACAGACAGTCAAGTTGAACGACTCAAATCATACACTTTTGTCCGCGCCAATGGGATGCTTTCTTCTAATACTATTTCAGTATTTCTTGTTCCAAATTACTTACATTATACGAATAAGTAGTCTCAGGGAGAATTGGTATTCTCATTCAGAATCCTGAACAACCCACTCGGACCAATTTCTTGAGTTGTCATGAGGCTTATACTTTTACGGATTTGGCTTTCTCGGTTTTGGTTTTGTTTTCTCTTGCTTCCATTTTTTCATGGCTAAGGAATGTTATTTCAGTAACATGAGTTTACAATTTTGGTCTCTTAACGTCTAACTTCATTGATACCGCAACAATACATTGATTACAATCTAAAGTGGGTAATGCAATTCAATTGTAACTGTGAATGGTGTTCTGAGTTTAACTGTGGTAAAATGTTGTATATTGATGCCATTAGACAAATCCAAGATGATACTTCATTTTTTTTAAAAAGGTAGCTAGGGAGAGATGTCGATCTTGATATCGAAGATTCGAAAGAGAATAAATGAATGAAGAAGATGACACTTCAATATAGACACATACATCAGAGTTGCTTTCGTAGTGAATATAGAAAACTAGAATAAGAAAACCCAAAGATTTGGTTAGAGTCGTAGACAACCTTAATTCTCCTACCGTGACCTTCCCATATTTATAGAACAAAGCTCCATTCAACTTTCGACTCCACTTAAACCACACTATCCTATATTTCGTGTAAGTATCTCTTTCTCTATGCTTCATTTGTTTCACTTTTTAATTTTTAGTATCAAATATATACATAAACTGAAACTATCTGATATCTCACGTCCTAATTCAGACTTGTCGAGTTCTACTACTCTCAATACCATGTGAATGATATACGAACGTGAGAAAAAAGAATTGAATCGGAGTGTACAATCCTATGACATATTTTTCTCGAAAAAGCTATGCATATGACAAAAGCTAGCTAGTGAGAGAGTTAGCATGTTTTTTTGATATGTCCAAAAACACCAAACTCATCTTAACGAACTACCCACTACTACTACCCGCACTACCTCGGTCTATCACACTCATATAACACACAAATAAGCAAAACAAAGCCTATATATTGACTCAAAACTGATTCTAGTGAATCATATATCAAGTAATTTAGTCGACCTCTATGTAACCAAAAACTCGAATCGATGGAAAACAAACTCCCACTCCCAATAGTACCCACGCCCGATCTATCATCTCTAGTGGTCTTAGCTTGTACGTACACTTCGTTATCAATCTATCTAATGAGATATATTATATTTTTTTTAACATCTATGAAACTTAAACTTAATTCACTTCTAGTTACAACACTCGCATTCGTATTACCATTTACAATATTATAACTTTTGAATAAATAACCCAATCTTTCACAACTACGTACGTAAATTTCTTCTGATACAAACAAAATGATTGAAGACCAAATAATTAGTACCAAAATATAGTAACACTCGTTGATGACAAAAAAAAAAAAAAAAGATGTAAACTTCTTCGTCGATGTCGACAAAAATATTAATGAGAAATATATGATAGTTCTACCGCCATCTAACTATTACTTTACTAGGGACTCAGGATTCATTCCTTCAGTGTGGCATTTTATTTTATTTTTGTAGTATTTTCACAATTAGATATGAAATATAACATCATCACGATCATAGTTGTTTTTATTGGCACTAAATGTTCGTACGTTTTATACCAGATTTAGAATTATCAATAATTTCCATGCAAATGAAATTTGAATACTAGTATGAGTTTTAAGTTTTTTTTTTTTGTTCATGTACGCAGTAGTAAATATAATTCAAACGTTGGTCGTAATAAGATTGACATACTTTAAATTTTTGGTTAAAGTCATAGTTAATTGTTATGATGTAGCTACGTGACAGAAATTGCAGAAAATGTCGTTTTTGTAAACCTAAACCATTAATTAAAGGATAAAGTAAGAAAACTTGCTCAGCGAGAAAACATATTAATTCCCACAAAAGACGGACTTAGCTAATTAAACTTTTCATCAAAAAACTTTAATTTGGTCAAGCTCACACGAAACTCATGTGAAACCCCTTTTGACCTTTTGATTTTGATATTTACTTAAAACTCTTTCTCTCAAACTCCCTAACGCTTTGGTTGGTAGATTTCACATCAGAAACAAAATTTAGATATGCATGTATTTTTGTGGTTGGAGAGACATACTTGTAATAACTATAATCACCATTCATAAAATTTTGTGTTGTTACCTATAATCCAGTAGGCAGTATACGTATATGTTCTTCAAAAAAATACAATCAATACGTACGTGAACTATGGCTTCATCATGATATGTGGCAATACGTGAAAGGCTCATGTCTCTCAAACGTCTTACACATGTGGCAGGCCATTAGCCAAATCAAGTTTCTAGTTTCTATGCATAGTTTGAACATCTTATGTTATGTTCAATGTTTATGCCATAAGTTGGAACCAATGGCCATTGCTAACTTAGATTCTGTAACATATGTTCTTATTTATATAAATGTTTACATCAACACGCTCTTACGTGGCTGCATACGTGTAAACATTCAAGTATGGGACTTATCGAGATAGAGTATCCACACATTTGTTACTTGACATGCATTTATATATAACTCTATGCTTCCCTGAGAAAGCAATATCCCCAAATCTATCCTCATCCAAATTAGTCAAAAAATCTCTAATTGGTACTTCTCAAATGGATCACAAACTCCTACTAACGTCTCCAAAATGTATCATAACCATCATTTACGTTCTATCAATCTCTCATCTTAATGCCCATTTCATAACTTCATGCAAACAAACCCCATACCCTAGCGTCTGCGCCCACCACATGTCCAATTCACCTCTCGAAGTCAAAACTCTAGACGACCAAACCGATGGTTTAACTTTCCACGACCTTGTGGTCAGCTCCACCATGGACCAAGCCGTGCAACTACACCGCCTTGTCTCTACCGTAAAACAGCGTAGTTCTCTCCATAAACACGCCACGTCAGCTTTGCATGACTGCTTGGAGCTCTACGAAGACACCATAGACCAACTCAACCACACTCGGAGTTCGTACGCTCAATATTCTTCGATGCATGATAGACAAACCTCGTTAAGCGCAGCCATAGCTAACCAAGACACTTGCAAAAACGGATTTAAGGATTTTAACTTGACCTCTTCGTATTCGAAATTTTTCCCAATACACATTCACCGGAACCTCACTAAGTCTCTAAGCAACTCTTTGGCAGTTACAAAGGCTGCGGCTGAGGCAATTGCCGAGAAATATCCATCGACAGGGTTCACCGAGTTTAACAAACAAAGAAATATCGGCAGAGATGGTGGCCACCGGAGATTATTGATGTCTTCCGACGAGAAATATCCATCGTGGTTCCCTCTTACCGACCGTAAACTTCTGGAAGATACCGAAACCACGACCAAAGCCGATCTTGTGGTGGCTAAGGACGGTTCAGGTCATTACACAAGCATTCAACAAGCAGTAAACGCAGCAGCCACACTTCCTCGGAGAAACAAGAGACTTGTAATATACGTCAAAGCAGGCGTTTACCGGGAAAACGTGGTAATCAAGAAATCGATCAAGAACGTGATGGTTATCGGAGACGGCATTGATTCTACCATCGTCACCGGTAATAAGAACGTTAAAGATGGCACGACGACGTTTCGCTCCGCTACTTTTGGTAATGTCGTCCGTGCTATATAGTTAGAGATATATCAAAAATACTTTCTAAAAGTAATACAGTATTTATTACATTAAGATTGCTTATACATAAAGAAATTTTAAATACATACTTATAGCCATAAACGTTATGCTTAAAAAAAAATTTCAATATTATTTACGTTTTGGTGTAAAGAGAATTTACCTATCTTTTTTGGTGTTTCATCACGTATAAACACTTGTATGATTTCTTGACCAAAAAAAATACCTTAAATTATAACATTTGGACTAATATTTTAATAACATAATATTTATTTTATTTGCCAAACAGCTGTTTCCGGCGACGGTTTTATCGCACGTGGTATAACATTCGAGAACACGGCGGGAGCGGAGAAACATCAAGCGGTGGCTCTCCGATCAGGTTCAGACTTCTCCGTCTTCTACGGCTGCTCTTTCAAAGGCTATCAAGACACTCTCTACCTTCACTCTCGCCGTCAGTTCTTGAGGAACTGCAACATCCACGGCACCGTCGATTTCATCTTCGGAGACGCAACCGCGATCCTCCAAAACTGCAACATCTACGCTCTCAAGCCGATGAGTGGCCAAAAGAACACTATTACCGCTCAATCTCGCAAAGACCCGAACGAGAACACAGGTTTCGTCGTGCATGGCTCTACAGTGGCTACAGCGTCCGAGACTTACTTAGGAAGGCCGTGGAAATCGTATTCAAGGACGGTTTTCATGAAATGTAATCTTGGAGGGTTGGTGAATCAGGCGGGGTGGTTGCCTTGGAACGGCGAGTTTGCTTTGAGTACTCTTTATTACGGAGAGTATGGTAATACAGGCGCCGGAGCAAGTGTCTCCGGTAGAGTTAAGTGGCCAGGTTACCATGTTATAAAGACGGCGACGGAGGCAGGAAAGTTCACGGTAGAGAATTTCTTGGACGGAAACTATTGGATCACGGCTGCGGGAGTACCGGTCAACGATGGACTTTGACTTTGTTTTGAGTCTACGATTAGTCTTTCTTGATTATAATGTTTTCGTTGGCGTGTGATTGTTATAATATAGTTTTGTTTCGCAATTCCCATGGATGGATTAAATTGAATATACAATATAATACAATAAAAAAAAAATCAATATATGGTTTTCTTATAAATCTTCTTTTTATCGTCACTTTGAAGTCAGTATTTTTTTCTTTTAGATAAAAAGAGCTTTAAGTTAAAAGTAATCATCAACTATTTTAATTTTCCTTAAATATTTGTCTTCGCAAGAATGATTAAGCAGTCTTCCAAACTTCGCTAGGTATTAATGCGAAAGAAAAGGATTATCTTCCACGATCTTGTAAGTATTTATCTTCTACTTCTTCGAATATGCAATACCGTAAACAAAAATCAATATACAGTAAAACCTCTATAAATTAATAACGTTGAGACCATGAAAATCTATTAATTTATAAAGATTTTAATTTATCGATAAATTAATAATTATTAATTTATAGAGAAATTTTCCTAATTTGGAAAGTTTTTCAAAAAAATATCTAAAATAAACTCTAACAAAAATTAATGTGTTTATATATACATATATTTTAAAATTTTTACCTAATTATTAATTTGTAATATTGATGGGACTATATATTTAGAAACGATTTTCAAATAAATTATTATCTTATTATTTTATCGATATATGTCTAAAATTACACGGGTCCCAAGTTGGGACCAGAGAAATTTATTAATTTATAGAGTGTATTAATTTATCGAGTATTAATTTATAGAGGTTATACTGTATACAATTTTCTTCTAAATCTTACTTTGAATTATTCCAAATGTATTTTCGCATTCCAAACGTGGCTATGTCTTGAAGCAAAAAGGATTATCTTCTACTCTTAAGTATTTATCTTCTTTACTTTTTTATATATGAAGATGGAATTATCTTTGTTTTTTTATTTTTATTTTTGGTAAATCTTCCTTATCTATCATCAGCACTTTGGTTTATATTTACTTTTTTCTCAATATATTTCCTTTTTCTCATGTAAAAGCCATGCACGAGAAGATTCAAATCTTTTTTTAATAGTATATCTCCATATATATGAATCTTCATATATATATATATATGCCTTGTAAATAAATCTTCCTTTGAATTTTTACAAAAGTATCTTCCAATCCAAACTTGGCTAGGTCTTGAAGCGAAAGAACAAGGATTACCTTCTACTCTTAAGTATTTATCTTCTTTTATATATATATATATATGAAGATGGAATTATCTTCTTTTTTTTAGTTTTAGTTTTTGGTAAAACTTCCTTATCTCTCAGTACTTTGGTTTATATTTACTTTTTTCTCATATATATATATATACAGTATATATATGCCTTCTGAATAAAGAATAGAGGATCATAGGGAGAATATTGCACAGAGCCTTTCTGACTAAATCCGGTCCTAAAAGGTGAAAATAGCTTAGTAAGCATGTCATCCAAACTTGAAGATAATAGCGACATCTCCTTGGATCCCAAGGCAGTTGAAAATCGACTACATATGTTCATGAAAGAAGGCGGTTGTGAAGAACCATATAAAGCTTGGATAGGTAGTGACGGGGTAGATGGGCGTAGGGAGACCTATCCTATGCTGAAAAAATGTATGAAGGCTCGCTCTGATTACTTTCAGCCGTTTTTCGCGCTGAGGAGAAATAGGGAAGCACTGATAGTGAGGGAGATGAAAGTCTTCCTCGAGGCGAAAGCAGAAGACGGTGAAGAGCTGTTTTACAAGTACATGACAGAAGGTAGTTGCAAAGAAGCCTTTATGGCTTGGATTTTTTCCAAAGAATCTGAGACGAAGATCAAGAGGAATCGTATGCCTACATCGGCCATGGAAACCATGCTCAATTGTATGCAGGCTGATCGCTCTGATTACTATCACCCGTTCCTCAATGTACTCAAAACTGCTAAAGAAAAGATGATAGAGGAGATGATGGCCTTGGGTACAGGGGAGCAAGCTGATGCGAACAAGGAGGGTTGATTAAAAAACAATGATGAGTTTGTTCTGCTTTTCTTTTTTTTTGTTTTACATTTTCTTTATGCATGAATACTCTTTCTTCCGTTTTGATATGCATGCTTCTAAAGGTCATTACTTTTTACTCTGATTAAAAACAATGATGCGTTAAACTGCCAATGCTAAATATGCATGGCTTGAACCAAACAAAAACAAAAACAAAAAGAAGCTCCCCGTTAGCTCCAAACATTACCATGTTTTGACTTTTGGATTATTTTAATTTGATTGTAGACCAACTCTACTTTGTTTTTAAAAAAACCAATGGCATTATTTGTAATATCTTACTAACTAAATGTATGAACTTCAATAATACAATATATATTTTGTTTTTTTTCTTATACGTCAAAAAAAAAATTTCCCGGGAAAATAGTTGCCTTTGAACGACGAGTTTGTTTTGTGCACTCTTTTTTATTATAGTGAGTATAGTATGACGGCGACGGAGGCGGGAAAATTCATGATGGAGAATTTCTTAGACGGAAACTACATAATCACGACTGCGGGAGTACCAGTCAACGATGGACTTTGACTTTGTTTTGTTCAACAATGTTTGATATGGGATTGAAATACCTCATTGCGGGGAAATTGGAACCAAACAAAAGTTGATAACATGTTCAGTGTTGGTGCAGTATTAGGATATGAGTAAATATCATTATTAATTTTATCTTTAAACTCAAAATGATATCATAATTATGACACATATATTTGTTAAACGAGTATTCATGCATACAGAAAATGTAAAAAACAAAAAAACAAAAAAAAACAAGCATAAAAATGAACTTATCATTGATTCATTGTTAGGAAAAAGGAGAAGAGTCACCGATGGGTTAGTTGGACTAGGTTTACGATTTGGGCTTCGAAAGGCCTTTAGAATAATATTTGAAAGAAACAGTTTTGGAAAGATGAAGATAAGAAAAAAAAAAAAAAAATGAACAAACGATCGATGGTTACTCATTGGAAAGATTTGGGTTTATAATGACTAATGAGTAGCACTTTTGACAGAGATTTGTTTACGAATATATATCATATGATTAGTACTTTTTTAAATGCAACAGTGTAACACACTGAAATCTCAACATTATGTTTTGAAACTAACATCATGAATTAATGGATAAGACAATTTATGGCTGGCGAATGTGTTTATGAGTTCCCCAACTTAGTAAGGAAAAAAACATGTTCATCAGAAAAATGAATACGTGTCTAAAAATAAGCAATAAGTTTACAGGTAGATACAACAGAGATGGACCCTTTTGGGATTGTGACTAGAAAACACAAAAAAAAAAAAAAGGACTCTTTGTTTTGTTTTATTGCGTCTCGTGAATTCTGATGATAGCTATTTGCTTTTATGAGGTTTTTCTCATATTTTTTTTCTTCATATCCTTAGTAAAATACTACGAATTATACACACTTTTACCTTTTAAAACCATTCAAATCATATTCTGTCAAATCTAATCTAAGAGAAGTCTCGTACTAAGAAAAGTTATGAACAAAAAGGTCTATTTTATGAGGTTTTTCTCACATCCTTAGTAAATGAGAAGAATAGACTTTGACCTTTTAAAAACCATTCAAAACTTATCATATTGTATATGGTTTTATGGTTATATACAATTCAGAAGCTTTCAAGATTGTATTCGTACGTGATATGTTAAAGCAATTTGATGGCGTATAATTTCTACCATATAATTAGATATGAACACCTTATCTTACAATGGCAAAACTTATGTGATTGTATTATTTGTAGATATAGATTTAATCATTATCTTATAAATTGGAAAAGCATGAAGGCGTGAGAAGGCATGTGAGACAGAGAGTTTCTATTATGTCCTTTGTGTGTTATGACAAACAAATTGGTTTGTGGTCAATTTTCAAAGGGGTCACGGGATCATATTTCTCCCAACATATACTTCCAAACAATTGTATTAAATTTTCATTCATCACAAGTTTCTAAGTATTAAATAATTAATCTTGAACAGTATAAACGACCGATTTATCAAATTTCAAGTTTTCTTGATACTAACTAAACTCGCAAAGCTTAGAATTCTCACAACTTTGATCGCATAATATAAAACATAAATTGATTTTCCATATAATATTAATCGGTTTTGACTTTCAAATAATCTCATCATGTTAGCGAAGATTTTCTCATAATCATTAACATTTTACCGGTTGGTGTATCATATATGATATATGAATACATCACATGTGTAAGAATCTACGTTTGGTGAACCAAACATTATATATAATCTATAGTTTTTATACCCGCACTTAGCTTGGAGAACATATAGTAGTGACACACACACGTATACCGACATACATAACATATATATTTGAAAAATGGGTACAAGAAGATAAGTGTATCCGCTTAATTATACATGCTGCAACAACCCATTGAAACTAGCTCTATTGCTAGCTTGTCGCGCATTAACATATAACGTTCATGTAATTGTGGTGGAGTTACAACGCATGCGCATACATTAGCCATTTTATACATTAATTAAGTACCACCATTAGCCGCCATTTGATATCAATAATGTGCTTTATTCGTCACTTTAGAAGTTATTAATCCGAAATACCTAAAAAAGACAAATGCTTATATAAAGCGTGTCATCTAGGTTGTATAATTAGTAGTTTGCGTCTTAAACCAAACCATCGAAGAATAGTTTTACGTTCTTTGCATTATTTCAAATCCTTTAATTTGCCTAGATTCTTCTGAGTTTTTTTTTTTTTTTTGGGTTTTCTATAATTGTATGACACCACTTAAACTACGCAACGACAACAAACTTATTTTGTCTACAACTAAATATAAAATTCGAATAAAGTCAACTTATTTCTTGTTGTTTTTTTCTGATCAATAAAAAGCTAAAAGCAGCTCATATCATTTTGTACCTTCGTAATGGTTTTCTAATTTGTTTGAAACCTTCTAAAACGATTTATAGCAAAAGGACAAATAAATAAGATAGAATACTAATTATTTCCACACACACACACTTGATTCTTTTCGTAATTTCGACAAACAAAAAGCGTTAACAACTACACAATATGTAACTATTTCATAACAGCCAATAACAAATAGGCTTATCTTATTATATATCTCTATCATGCACGCGTGAGAACAATAATTTCTTTTTCCAAGTGAAAAAAAAAGAAGAAAGAAGAATAATATCAATTTAGGGAATAATGAGAAAAGAAAAGATCAATGTATTGCCTTATCAACACATCGATTAACAAGAGCCAACGCATTACTAGTCATCTTTTTGACGTCATCGACCCGTGCGCATACTTCATCTTTCCTCGGCTCATCGTGAATGTCTTTAAACCCGTCCGTACAAGTCTCCTCATCGGTTAAAGCCGCACTGAGCCACGTCTGCACGTTACTCATCTGGAACCTGAACGACTCGAGCGAGCCAGTCGAGACCAGCTCCCTCATCTGTTTCATCGACCCTCTCATTTCCTCGACCGCGTCTTTAACGTTGTCGAAGCAGTCATGGAAAACTGCGGCTGCGGTTGGGTGGTGGCCACCACCATCGTCTTGGCTCTCCGGCTGGGGAATGGTGATGTTCGCGAGGTATGAGGCTAAGTCGACGGACTTGGTGAGTGTAACGGAGATTGCGGCTCGAGCCAAGAGGGCAGGGTCGTTGTGGACGGAGCTAGAGAAGGAAGAGAGAGAGGAGAAGCATACGTCAGGGTATAATGTGGTGTTGCAGCTCGTGCGGATGAAATCTGAGTCGTCTGATTGAGAATGGACGGTCAGGATCAATGGGAGGACGGTAACTAAGAAGAAGAAGAAGAAGAAGAGAAGTGGTTGATGAAGAGAAGGTTTCATGGTTTCCTCTGTTCTATGTGTGTTTGGTTTTTTGTGACACGGAAGTGACTCTTTTTGAGTTATGGATGGTTTTGGTATTTGTGACCTCAAGTTTATATTTATATATCGAGAAAACACATACATTTTAGGATTAATCCAAACAACCAACAATTTTGATGGGTGGGGGAAAATGTTGAACCGTAAACCATTCGTCTATGGGCCGATTTGGGCCGGAATAATGTATTTTGAAAAATTGGGTCAATGTTTTCAAAAATATCCGTGGCCACATAGTGTCGTTAGATTATGAGCCCGAGTGATTATGCATGGATGTAGTGTTAGATTTTTCATTTTTGTCACTGTAGAATTTTTGGCTAGATTTTATTAATATATGTGTTTTTTATTGATGCTTTGTAACACTTCGTAAATGTAAATGATGTTTATCAATCAACGGTAATTATTAGTAGACTAATGAATTATTCATAAAATCACAAGATGTATATAAACAACATGGATTAGTTTAGACAAGAACTATTAATTACAAGGTTGTTTGTTTTTCTTTTTATGTTATTGATTGGGACCAATTAACGTCGAAAGCAAAACAATTTCAATTTATTATTTTATTTCCGTGTAATGTTTGGCTTTACGTTTCTTATTTCTTATATAAAATGTATCTAAAAAAAAAAATTGTTTGGAGCATTGAGCAAGGAAGATTAGATGCGTCAGCCGTCAGCTTTGTGGTGCAATTTGCATTATCCCTCGCTTTATAAGTCAACCTCGTATCTAGCTCCCTCTGCCACAAAATCGTATCATATGGGTTTATCATCATCATCATGCATGATTGTATATCAAATTGTCAACGTTTCATATCGTATATCCTAAGTTTATAAATTCCACTTCCCGCATTGTATTATATGTATCCTAATATTTGACCATATATGCATGTTTTATGGAGTACATTCAAAATTTATTTTTATTTTTCTCATCGTTAGAAAATTCCATTTGGATTTCGAATTAATTTTCTTATCTTTTTTTGTAAACATAGTCAAATTTGGCACATTGGTCTCTAAATACATGAATATTAAATATCTATATAGATGGACTTTAGTGTTAATTATCATCACTACAAAGTTTTGAAAGTTGCTATAAACTGAGACGTTACAATAATAAGTTGATCTAATATGAAAATAATAATAATTGGTTTAGTTGTCATGGATACGGTCGTAAGGAAATAATCTTTACGTAAATCCTAAAAAGCCTAAATTAATGGGATACTAAAATCAATAATCACACGTCAATCAAGCGTATTTACCCCAACATGGAACTCAATCCAATCCAATAAGTCCACGTGGCCAATAATAATTGGTTCTTGTTTTATTTTCTTCGATTATAAAACTGTAGCACAACACACGCTGCACATTCGTCAATTACAAAACTAAACAAAAAAACAGAACCAAACTGAGAAACATAAAATGGCGGGAAACTCCTTTATGACTCCGGCGATTATGCTCGCCGTACTTCTCCTTATTTCACCTAAGATCTACGCCGGACACGATTACCGCGACGCTCTCCGGAAAAGCATCCTCTTCTTCGAGGGACAACGCTCCGGCAAACTCCCACCAGACCAACGTCTCAAATGGCGCCATGACTCCGCATTGCGCGACGGTTCCTCCGCCGGCGTGGATTTGACGGGAGGGTACTACGACGCAGGAGACAACGTCAAGTTCGGATTCCCGATGGCGTTCACTACGACGATGATGTCGTGGAGCGTCATAGACTTCGGCAAAACAATGGGACCGGAGCTTGGGAACGCCGTGAAAGCTATCAAATGGGGAACGGATTATCTCATGAAAGCGACTCAGATTCCCGGAGTCGTCTTTGTCCAAGTCGGAGACGCTTACTCCGATCATAACTGCTGGGAACGTCCCGAGGACATGGACACGCTTCGGACTGTTTACAAAATCGATAAAGACCATCCCGGTTCGGAAGTAGCCGGAGAAACCGCAGCCGCACTAGCCGCCGCGTCCATAGTCTTTGAAAAACGCGATCCAACATACTCCAAGATGCTCCTAGACAGAGCAGCAAGGGTACTTTTTTAACTTTAACGTTTCTTTTAATTAATACGAAATAATCGTGATTATGTCAAAAAAGTGTTTAACAATATTGGTTATTATACTTTGCTTGTGTGATAAATATTCTCTATGTGGGTTTCTAATAATGTTTTTCCGTACATTTTTGACCCACATGTATTAGACCTATACTATATATGAAGTATGAACTACTTTGTTTTTGTTAGAAACGTACGAAAGCATTTCACATTACTTAATTAAAGACACAAATTAAACTTTTGACTTGTGTATTGTTGACATCTACGAAAGTAAACTAAGTTTATGAGAAATGTGTTCACAGGTGTTTGCTTTCGCTCAAAAGTACCGAGGAGCGTACAGTGATAGCCTTTACCAAGCAGTGTGTCCTTTTTACTGCGATTTCAACGGTTACGAGGTAACGAGAAAGATTTTACGACATGTTTGATCTGTATGTCTTTGATAAGCTTTATTGATGAAATTGTGCATGCGTGTAGGATGAGCTGCTTTGGGGAGCGGCATGGCTACACAAAGCTTCCAAGAGACGAGTGTATAGAGAGTTCATT
Source organism: Capsella rubella (assembly GCF_000375325.1). Lineage (NCBI taxonomy): Eukaryota > Viridiplantae > Streptophyta > Magnoliopsida > Brassicales > Brassicaceae > Capsella > Capsella rubella. The sequence goes on from NW_006238923.1 coordinate 8,223,432, forward strand.
GTGAAGAACCAATTTATTTTAAAAGCTGGAGATACGATCCACGAGTTTGGTTGGGATAACAAACATGCTGGAATTAATGTCTTAATCTCCAAAATGGTATTGATGGGTAAAGCAGATTATTTTCAGAGTTTTACGCGAAACGCTGATGAGTTTATCTGTTCTTTATTGCCTGGAATCTCTCACCCTCAAGTCCAATACTCACAAGGTACTAAAATTCAAAATAAGAGTTTTAACTAACTAATATAACGTTTTATTAAAACTTTGTAGTAACCATGTTGGATTTTATTGTGTATATAACTAATACAGGGGGACTATTAGTGAAGAGTGGAGGAAGTAATATGCAGCATGTAACATCTTTGTCGTTTTTGTTACTTACATATTCTAACTATCTAAGTCACGCCAATAAAGTGGTGCAATGTGGCGATTTCACAGCTTCGCCTGCTCTTCTTCGTCAAGTCGCCAAGCGTCAGGTAATTAATTAAACTATATAACCATTATAACTCTGTTTCACCATTGAGACGTTTCATCAACGTAAGTGTTAATGTTGTTTGGTGGCTTACGCTATAACACAGGTGGACTACATATTAGGAGATAATCCAATGAAAATGTCGTACATGGTTGGATATGGTCCAAGGTTTCCACAGATGATTCACCATCGTGGCAGCTCGGTTCCTTCTGTAGTAGACCATCCTGGTCGTATAGGGTGCAAAGACGGCTCTCGTTACTTCCTCAGCCCGAATCCAAACCCTAACTTGCTGATTGGCGCCGTCGTTGGTGGCCCTAATGTCACTGACGATTTTCCTGATTCGAGACCTTATTTTCAGCTGACTGAGCCAACGACTTACATCAACGCACCTCTGTTGGGGCTTCTTGGTTACTTTTCTTCCCGTTCTTGAAGCAATGAGGTCTACCAAGAATGATGATTGGCTGCTCGTTAAGTCTAGAGGTGTGCTGATTACTAGACCGCCCTAGCAGTTATTGAAATTGTTAATTAGTTTTACTTTTATACACCACAAGATTAGTCAATGACAAGAAGATTATTAACAAATCATTGTTGTTGTACTAAGATATATATATTTGTGTAAACACAAAATTGTTCATCTTATTTTGGAAGAATTGTTTTTTAGTCTGAATGGAATGCTTTTCTTGTTTTAGTTATTTTTTTTCTCAATCCATCAATGTGTATATTCTTTTAATTTAACATAGGTTATCTCACATAATATACATTATAATATGTATTCTGAAAAAATTAAACAAAATAGTATTGTTTTAATTATTGGTCGTTTTAATATGGAGTAAATATAACAATCATCTCATAAATTGTTGAGTTAATCATGGGAGTAAGGGAAAACAAAGAGTAATAATGGGAGAAAGGGGGGGAGACAAGAGTAATTAATGTTTAGTGACCAAACCAAAATCAAAGTTTTGTAAAAATCATTATTTTGTCTTTGGGCGGCTGCTTTCTCCGCTTAACTCAAAGAACGCTATTTTCTCTCCTCCACGCCCTTACCTTTCTCCATCTCATCTCTCTTGGACATTTCGTCAAACAGATGGTGCTCGTTCCGAAGTAGCTTACGAACTAAGTAGGGGTTTAGCTTGGGTTTCTCCGATTAGAAGGGGAACAAAAGGAGAAGACGACGGCTTAGCCGAGTGATGTGATAGAGATGGAAGGAGTTGAGCTAGAGCTAGAGAGGAGGAGCAAGTTTTTGAACAGCTTGATACAGAAGAAGAAGGCAAAAGAACAGCAAGATCAGAAAGATGAGTTCAATGTTCGGGTTAGAGCTTCAGATATGCCTTTGGCTCAGCAGAACAAGGCCTTTAGTTTGTCGCGTGAGATTTTGAATGCTACCCCTGGGAAGGCTGATAACAAACGACTCGCTCTTGCTCTCAAAAAGGTTAGATCTTTTGTCTCTCTCTCTTCTGATTTCTCTGTATCTGGGTTGAAATGGAGTCTCCGAAGTCTAGTAATGTGGCAAGAGTTTTGAATTTTTGATTCAGAATCAATGTAGTGTGCTTGCTGCTTTTGGGTTTTAGGGCTAAGTCTCAAAGTCGCATGCTTTCTTGAAAATGTGGTTATTGTCTTTCTCGTTCTTGATTGGTTTGAAGATATGGGTAGTTGTTATGTGATGAATCTTGAATTTGGATTTTCGTTTTGTGTACTTGCATAGTATTGAATTTCATTTATGGTCCCAGATTTTGTTTTTGCTTTCATTCGGTTGCATTTGTATCTGTCCATAGTTGTTGCCTATTCTATTTGTAGCATTTGTTTAGTCTACTTGACTTGAGTCTTGAAAAAAATGTTTTTGTTGCCTATTGTACAATCACATGTGATGATTTTGGAGCTGAGTTAGACAATGGATTATGAGAACTAGCATGCAGCATCTGTTAAGCTTCTGTATTCGTGCTGTTAGATTTGGATGCTACCTAATGCTAAACTCAGAAACAATGTTGCTGTAGGATTTGAACCTTGCCCAAATACAATCTTCCACAAAGGACTCGGTTGTCTTCTGATAAACCAGTTAGGCATTACTACCCCATATAGAGTTGTCCTATTAGGCAGTTTTTTCATAGTGTGTATATGGCTCTGTGTCTGATGATTATTCAAAACAATGTGAGGTTTTGATGATTAGCTTTTGGTTTAAATATAATTATGGAGCGAAATGGAGCACTTTTTGATGCTTAGAATTTGTGAATCCCTCAATTTATCATATTCGACTAGGTAGGCAGAGGCATTGATTGATTCATACATTAGTTTTATTAAGTGGTTGAGTTTAAATATACTATAGTTTTCACTTATTTGGGTGCAGCTTACTGTTTTTATAAGTGTTCATTCATTAATCTCTTAATAATCAGCTTTTATGATTGACATACGAGTCAGTTTCTGCTGTTTGTCTTGTCTTATCTTCTTGTTCTGGTAATGGATCTCTTATTTTGACCTTCATATATATGTTTCCTCTCTCTTTTGTTTTCTCCTAACTTCAGCTTCTATGTTTTTGCCACTAATGTGAATCCTAGTGTCCCATTTGTCTAACGACATGTGTTGCAGCTGATTTAAAACTATACTCATCATACATATTTTCCATCTGTCTTACATTTCAGGACTTCGATTCAGCCTACGGCCCGGCATGGCACTGCATTGTTGGGACAAGCTTTGGTTCATACGTCACACATTCCATTGGAGGATTCATATATTTTCAGATCGACAAAGTTTACGTTCTTCTCTTCAAGACCGCAGTGGAGCCGTTAGATCAAAAATGAGAAAGAAAAAAAGTCGATGATCCTTCCTCCCCTTTCGATTTCTCTGTCTTTGTATTCACACTCTGTGTTAATTCATGGAGCTAATCTCCTGCCTAGACAGAGTCCTTATTGTGTAATTAGAAGTGATTGTCTCTTGTGAATTGTTTCCACTTCACAATGCAAAGATATTGTTGTTCTTCTTCTTCTAACAACTTCTCTTTCTGATCTTTCTTATTGATTTATGCATGTCTTTGCCAAGTCACAGGACTGTTACTTTATCCGTTGACAATTTCGTATCATTGAAGAGGTTTTAAACCCAAAACCTCCAATACCAATATAGCACCTCCGGTTTAATAGAATCTAGGAAACACACAAAGAAGAGAGAATCAGTGAAGAAGGCAGAGCAAACGAAAAAAACAAAATGGATCAATCGCAGCGAGCAGTCGCTGCTACGCCTTCGTCGTCTTCTCGATCGTACCAATTCCACCCTGCTCGTGCTGCAATTATCGATCTCTTCAATCTCTACTTAGGGGTCAATCTCGTTTTTTCCAATTTCCCACCTTTTTTTTTTCGATTTTGTTTCATTTCGCTGCTGATTCTTATACCTTCTCTTCTTATGCAGAGAGGAAGCCGTCAAAATCCCGATGAGTCTCACCGAGATCATCCGTAGGTTTTTCTTCCACGATCTTTCGTGCTTCAATTGTTTTGGTTCAAGCTCAACCTATTTGTTTCTGAATAATTTTTGGCGATGTTGATACATTTCATTAGGAACAAATCACAGAAGCGTGTTCATGCTCCGAATAGAGACCTGCCCCCGAGAAACGAGCAATTCATTTTGGATTTTGAGCAGCTTCAGAGCCAGTTCAATGTAAAGTTTCGATTTTTTACCATCTTTTAGCTTCTCTTTGTGGTTTTGTAGGGATAAAGTTTGCTTATTTTCAAACCCTTTTATTAGGATCCAGAGCAACTGAGGACGATTACGGAGTCAGTTTTGATATCTCTGGTGGTGCAATGTAGTAATCATGCGCCTCGTGCTGAGTTTCTTCTCTTTGCCTTGCGTACATTGTGTAGGATTAGTCTTATCAATTGGGATACTTTTTTGCCATCCCTTCTCTCTTCGGTTTCTGCTGCTGAGGCGTCGATAAGTCAAGGTGCTCAAGCAGCAGCAGCAGCGGCGGCAGCGGCTGGTTCTTCTGCTACTTCATCACAGTCTTTAGTTCCTGTATCTGCAAATAATATCCCTAGCTCGTCAAGTTATCATTCCACCAATCCAACGTCGTTGTTGCCTTCAGCTCATGGTATTGGTTCTCCATCAGCTTCAGGGAATGAGCTGGGTTCCGTAACTACTTTCGCACAGGCTAAATCTTTGGAGAATGGGCAGCAGATTGCAAGGGCAAGCCAGACTGTAAGAGAGAATGCTATGAGAAATAATCAACGGATAAGAGCTGCTGCTATAAACAGTCTGCGCCAGCTCAGTTGCAAGATTATCTTGATTGGCGTTGAATTTAATCTCAAACCCGTTACTCATGCCGAGATTTTCCAGTATATGATGAATTGGCTTGTGAACTGGGACAGGAGAGATCTGGGAACTGAGGACTCTGCTAGAAAATCGTGGAGATCTGAGAAGACTTTAGCTGAATGGTTACGGAGTTGTTTGGATGTGATCTGGCTTTTGGTAGAAGAGGGTGAATCTCGAATTCCGTTTTATGAGTTATTGCGCAGCGGTCTACAGTTTATAGAGAACATACCGGATGATGAAGCCTTGTTCACTCTTATCATGGAGATACACCGGAGGCGAGATGCAATGGCCATGCACATGCTCATGTTAGACCAACATCTTCACTGTCCAACATTTGGTACCCATCGTATAATGTCCCAAACAGCTGCCAATGTTTCAGTCGAAGCTGTGCCACACTTTCGACATTCACCAATTACTTATCCAAGTGTGCTTGGGGAACCTTTGTATGGAGAGGTGATTCCCATGAAACTGTGGAGATTAGTTTCATAGCTTAGTTGTCTCTTGCTACTATTGTGTAATGTAAATGCTTTGCATTAGGCAGACAATTTGTGAACTTCAATCATCTCTTCTTCTTTTCCGATAATGGCAGGATCTGGCAATGTCTATTCCAAAAGGAAGCCTTGATTGGGAGAGAGCAGTTCGTTGCATTAGACACGCTATTCGTACTACGCCGTCACCGGACTGGTGGAAGCGTGTTCTTGTTGTGGCCCCTTGCTATAGACCATCATCACAAGCAGGGCCCATCCCTGGTGCTGTTTTTACTTCTGAGATGATTTGCGAGGCAATTATTGACAGGATTGTTGAGCTTCTTAAGCTAACCAACTCAGGCAATGCTTGTCTTTCCCTATTCCTCATGTCTTTGATCTGTCACTTCCTTTAAATCTACAGAAAAGATTTTGAAATAGCAAGTGGTTTTGCTAATTGCTACATCTGTACAGAACCTACATTCTTTACGTTATAGTCTAGTCCAGATTAAGTTTGGAAGTTCTATAATGGTTCATCGTTAGGCTTAGATAGAAAAAGATAAAAGTAAGAGTTGAGATTCCACTATACTAGGACTGCTTTTGTATTGATTTGGTAGCTGTTGCTTTTTCCTCCATGCAGATGCAAATTGCTGGCAAGAGTGGCTGGTTTTCTCGGATATTTTCTTCTTTCTAATCAAAAGTGGGTGTACTGATTTTGTTGATTTCATTGATAAGTTGGTTTCACGCCTTAATGGTGTTGATAACCATATTCTTCGGACAAATCATGTGACGTGGCTGCTTGCACAAATAATACGCGTGGAGCTTGTGATGACTGCTTTGAACACAGATCCTAAAAAGGTTGTTTCTCAGTTACAATGATGTGTATGTGTTTGCAGCTACAATGCAACTATTCATAGTTTCATTCCTTCTTTTTTGTTGAACTTGACATAGCTACTTGTGCTGTATTTTGGTTTTCTCCCAGGTGGAGACTACTAGGAAGATCTTATCATTTCACAGGGAAGATAGAAATTCTGATCCCAATAATCCTCAGAGTGTGTTGCTTGACTTCGTAAGCAGTTGTCAGAATCTACGGATTTGGTCACTAAGCACAAGTACTAGGGCATACCTAAACAATGAACAGCTGTTGAAGGGAAAACAAATCGATGAGTGGTGGAGAAGCAAAGGTACATAAGGTTTCAATTGCATGGCTTGGAGTAGGAAGCAGAGAATTTCCAATTATAAAAAATGTCCTCTCATTTTGTTTCTTTTTTGGGGTTCTCAGGAGAGCGCATGATGGATTATATGAATATGGATGATAGGTCGATTGGCATGTTTTGGGTTGTTTCCTACACCATGGCACAACCAGCATGTGAAACAGTTATAAATTGGTTATCTTCAGCTGGCATGGCTGAGTTGCCGGGATTACAGCCAAACGACAGAGTAATGATGACGCAGGAAGTGACACCGTTACCTATGTCATTGCTATCTGGCTTTTCAATGAATTTGTGCTTGAAATTGGCCCTTCAGATGGAAGAAGCTTTGTTTGTTAGCCAGGTTTGCTTCCTTTATCCAAAAAGATATTATATATAAGTTGATGCTCTGATCTATGAGGAACATCTTCTTTGGCAAGTTTTACTTAGTGACCTGTTTTCTCTAAGGTTTAGTGAACAACTTCAACATTTTAATTGTTCAAAAAAGTTGATAGTAGATTTTAAAATCCCGCGAAATATGAATTTGGTGTCTTAGTAAAACATCTGAGTGCAGGTTGTTCCTAGCATTGCAATGGTTGAGACATACACAAGATTGCTGCTGATTTCCCCTCACTCGATGTTCCGTTCACATTTCAGTGTAAGCTATTTGGTTCCTTCTGTTGCCTTTTGACTTTCATTATCTTATATTTTGTATTACTGTTTTTTATTGATCATAAACGATTCATGAGATTAGCTAACTTTCTGTAGCAATTGGCCCAGCGAAATGCTTCTCTACTAAGCAAGCCTGGGGTGACGTTGCTTGTTCTAGAGATTCTGAATTATCGTTTGCTTCCGCTCTACAGGTAAAACAAGAATTTTTTTCTCAAATTAAAGTCAATCCTTTTATACTTTTTAAATTGGCCATTCTTAGTTAGGTGACGATTATTTAGGGCTTTTGCCATATTGGCTGTTTGACCAGATTACACAAAATTACTGATCCTGTTGATGCACCTTTTGCAGATACCAAGGAAAGAGTAAAACTTTAATGTATGATGTTACTAAAATAATCTCTGCATTGAAAGGAAAACGTGGTGATCACCGTATATTCAGACTAGCTGAAAACTTATGCATGAATCTCATTTTATCACTCAGAGACTTTTTCTCTGTGAAACGGGAGGGAAAAGTAAGTGTTTTTTCTTTCGAATGACTCACTGTCTCCTTATTCTCTGCCAGGATTATTCAGGTGTAAATAATTGTTTTTCTGTTATTATTCCCAGGGGCCAACTGAATTCACTGAAACATTAAACCGCATAACCATCATGACTCTTGCTATCACAATCAAAACACGTGGTATTGCAGACGCTGATCATTTGGTTTACCTGCAAACCATGTTGGAACAAATACTTGCGACGAGTCAGCATACATGGTCAGAGAAAACGCTGCGACATTTCCCATCCCTTATCCGTGATACTTTAATTGGACGAGTAGACAAGAGGGGACTATCAATTCAGGCGTGGCAACAGGCTGAGACAACTGTGATAAACCAGTGCACTCAGCTTCTCTCACCATCTGCTGAACCCGCGTACGTTGTGACATACCTCGGTCACAGTTTCCCTCAACACCGTCAGTATCTATGTGCTGGTGCTTGTCTGCTGATGCAAGGTCACGCTGATAACATCAACAGCGCAAATCTGGTTTGCTTTGCTTAGTCTCTTCATTTTTGAACTGATTAATAGTTTATAGTGGTATGATTTTCTCTTCTGAACGATTATCAGGCACGGGTTCTGAGAGAAGTTTCTCCTGAAGAAGTCACTGCTAACATATACACTTTGGTTGATGTTTTGCTTCACCACATTCATGTAGACCTTCAGCAAGGACAATCTTTAGAGGTTTCTGTCTACCAGAAGAGATTGACCTCACTTTTGCTTGATCCATCTTCTTACATTGCATCCTAATATTTTCCAGGCAGTTCTAGATAAGGCAGGCGCAAATCTTGCATTTTTCTTCTGGACACATGAAATGCTTCCTCTCGACATTTTTCTTTTGGCGCTCATTGACCGTGATGACGATCCGCACGCCTTGATAATTGCAGTATGTTCATGCTTTTACGTGAATGAAACTTTAAATCATAGAAATTATACAATTTTTAAAAACAAATTATTTACAGATGAACCTACTTAGAACGCCAGACCTTCTGCTGAGGATTAAAAACTACTGCCAAAACCGTGGATCTCCTGAGCACTGGCTTGTCACACAGGTGTTCAAACGCAATGAACTCCAGAAGGCCCTTGGTAACCATCTTTCTTGGAAGGATAGGTAATATAATCTCTAGCCCATTTCTCAACGTCTATATAACTGATGCCTATCAAATTCGCTTAATCACATGGTTTTAATTGATTGATGGGTTTTGTTGGCATCCAACCATGAATGTGTGATGGAACTTTCCATGGAAACTTGGCAAACTGGTGTATGACCAGAAATTATGTGATTTTTTTTTTCCGGCAAATTTGTGTTGCATTCTGTTAAAATTGGGAAAATGTTTAGCCTTTTCATTGTGTTAAACGCAGGTACCCAACGTTCTTTGATGATATTGCAGCGCGTTTGCTTCCAGTTATCCCTCTAGTGGTCTACAGGCTCATTGAGAACAATGCGATGGAGCAAGCTGATAATCTTTTGCTTCAACACTCGCATTTTCTAGCTTATCATCCTCTCAGATTCACGTTTGTCCGTGACATACTCGCTTACTTCTATGGTCATCTTCCTGGGAAACTTGTCCTGCGCATGCTTAAAGTACTTGATCTCAGCAAGGTAATTTAAAAATTCCCGATCTTATTTTGATTCTGAAATTAACCTCATGTTGATGCTGCTTCCGGATTTCAGTTTAAAGTTTCAGAGAGATTTTTGAAAATTCCTTTATTTGAAATACATCCACCACATAAACTTTCAACTCATAAAGTTTCAGAGAGATTTTTACTACTTTCCTTGTTATCTTTTTTCTAGAGTAATGATACAATCATACACACGAGTCTTTGTTTTCTTGGATTCTGACTGAGATATTTTCATTTTTAAGTTCCACTTGAAGATTTTCTAGTAGGTTTGTAATATATTTCTTTGTATGATTGACTTCTTATATATTTGAGTCTCCGGATTTTTCCAATTTCCACAATAGATACATACAAACTAGATGGCATTTTTTTCTCAATTTTGTCTATATACCTTTGACCGTAACTGTTTCCACCAGAAGATAACACCTCTTTTGACATTCCTGCAGATTCCATTCTCTGAATCGTTCCCGCAGTACATTAGCCCTGCTGGTGCCGCTGTATGCCCACCTTTAGATTACTTTGCCACTCTTCTGCTTAATCTCGTAAACAACGTTATACCTCCACTTAGCAGCAGCAGCAACTGCAGCTCGAGGTCTGGCTCAATGGCAGACATCTTAAACAGCTCAGCAAGACCTCCTCATGGAAAAACTCCAGGAACATCTCAGCCTGGACCAGCAAATGCCTCTGAGGGCCAGAAAGCATTCTATCAGATCCAGGACCCAGGAACTTACACTCAATTGGTTCTTGAGACAGCCGTGATCGAGATCCTCTCGCTTCCCGTCTCTGCTGCTCAGATTGTCTCTTCGCTTGTCCAGATAATTGTCAACATACAATCGACTCTCATTCAATCTGGAAATGGGTTCCACGGTGCTGCAAACGGGGTGGGGCAAGGTTCAGTGCTGCCAACGTCTCCCTCAGGAGGGAGCACGGACTCCATGAGCGCTAGCCGGTCCACTTGTCTGATTCCTGGTATCAACACGGCGAGCTTTGTCTCTAGAAGCGGTTATACATGTCAGCAACTGTCGTGTCTGTTGATACAAGCTTGTGGGCTTTTGCTGGCTCAGCTCCCTCCAGATTTTCACATGCAGCTTTACTTGGAGGCATCACGTGTGATAAGGGAAACATGGTGGCTTAAGGATGGGAAGAGATCACAAGGTGAACTAGACTCGGCTGTTGGCTACGCTTTGATGGATCCTACATGGGCTGCTCAGGACAACACCTCTACTGCCATAGGTAACCTATAGCTACTGGATCTATAAGTGAATGTTTGTTTGGATTTTACGTTTACATGTGTATCGCTGTCTTCTTCCAGGAAATATAGTCGCCTTGCTTCATGCCTTCTTCAGCAACCTCCCACAAGAATGGCTTGATGGCACGAATGCCATCATCAAGAATCTCCGGCCTGTGACATCTGTCGCAATGCTCAGAGTTGTATTCCGTATTATGGGGCCACTGCTTCCGAGGCTTGCCAACACACATACGCTCTTTAACAAGGTAATCCTATGGCTTGTACCCATATGAAGTGGTCAGTCTTTTCAAGTATATGCTTGTGAGAGTCTATGTAACATGCTGTTCATATCATTTTGGCTGGATAAAATCTGAATATTATGTAGTTGCTGTCTTCTAGCATGTTAACACACAGTCTCTCGAGTAAACAACTTTAATGGAACCATCTTCCATTTTCAGATCATGTTCATCACAAAACTCGACTAAATAATTCTTGTAATTTGACTTTGGTAATCTTTTTTTTGTTTCTCAACAGACGCTAACCCTTCTCTTAACCGCGTTGGTCGATGTTTTTGGAAAGAACGCACAGACAACAGCCCCTGTTGAAGCATCCCAGATCGCAGATCTTATTGATTTCCTGTAAGCTTTCCATATTACCATAGCAAAACCATGAATCCACAATTGTCTTTATTGATTAATCTTAAAACTGTTTTATTTATCCCAAGCCATTTAAAAATATTTCCCTGCAACTTCTTGTGAGGGTTTGTTTGGATGATTAGATGTCAATTATTGCAGACACCATATTATTCACTACGAGGGACAAGGAGGAGCTGTTCAAACTAGCAGCAAGCCGAGACCAGACATCTTGGTATTAATCGGAAGAGCAGCAGACTCTCTCCGACCAGATGTACAACACCTTCTCGCTCACCTCAAAACCGACCCCAATTCTTCGATATACGCAGCTGCTCATCAGAATACTGCAAAGACCAACACCTCTTAATATACACCAAGATGGTAATGCGTGTCAGTGGTGGAAGTAAAGTCGTAGAGCAATAAAAACACAGAAGAAGATTGCTTACATTGTGTATAACATTTTTTCCTCTTATTTATGAAATCTAGAGTTTAAATAATCGTTAGATGATAGAACGAGCTTAGGTATTTTACATAAAAGTAAAGTGTTGTAATGAATTTGGATGATTTTGTTTTTTTAGTCAATCTCATTGTTTTTGACGTAATATCAACCGGTATTGCACATTGTATAACACAATACGTACTTATTTGATCTCCAAATTATAGAAATATTCATAACAAAAATTATATAATAATGTAAGAAGAATCATGTAAAACATGGTTGTAAAAGTTTAAGGTAGCTTTTGTTTCCTGCCACGAGAAGAAGGAGAAGAAGACGATTTTTGTTTCTCCAATTGTAGGAAAAGGCTGCCATCGTAGACTCCCCTTACTGCATCTTTTGTCAACAAACCATTTTTGTCTTTGGCTAAGTTATGTAATATTTTCCATTCCGAAAAAGCTGAAATCCTGTGTTCATATATATATTCTCAAAAGTATAAGCATCGTGCCACGGTACTAGGTTTGTTGTGGCTATAGTTTTAATTTGGTAGGAAAATGTGTAACAACGAATTAATTAACGAACCATCCTTCGAAATCGCGAGGTTCTCTGTTAGTCTTAAGCAATTGTTTAATTTCCTTTTCGGTAAGAGCATCTTTATGTTTATGAGCATGCTTCTTGAATATCTCCTCGAATTTAGATTCCACAAATCTGTTAACGTTTAGGAAGAGAGTAATGAACATTTGTAAAGTTGTATGTTGTAGTTTAAGTTTGAATACGCACAAAACACACACACATAACTGCATAAGGTTTAAACAAGAGATGTCAAGGAAGAAATGAAAAAACCTTCCATCCTTGTCGTAGACGTTGGTGTCACTACCATGAATGCCAAAACGACTATTCTTCACTTCTATTGGAAACAAGGGTGAGAATCCCTTTCCCTACTTAACATCCACACAAATATGGCTTCAAAAAACTATCCTTAAGCCGTTACCATTGTTAAGTTATAGTATGGTTGATGGCACTGCTCAACCAAGGGTGAGAAAAATAAGAAAAGAGAAGAGTATTATTGATTACTATACCGGACGAGTTTTCCGGCTGAGTCCCATGTTGATGAAGATAGCAGCAAAAGCCGATGCGAGACGCCCTGTCCCAAGCGCTCTAAATCCTTTTGTATGTAATATAAATCGAACATAAGAATAAGCAACACATCAAAATCCTATTGACATTTTCTTACTTCTTACTTTATGGTCCAAAAAAAACTTCTTACCTTGATAGGTTTCCCATGGATAAACAACGCCGTCACCATTCCTGTCGAAGAAGGCCACATGTTTCTCCAATGCAGTCCTTCCTTCCTGAACTGATTCTTCTCCTACATAACAACATAACCCCAAAAATATGTTTCCATAGAGCCTTCTTTACACTTACAACAAGAAAAACAAAACAACATTTAACTTTTCCCAAAAATTAGAAAGAAACAATATATATAATTAAGGACCATTCCAACCTATAGAAAATATGACAATTAAGGATCATGTTTCTTTGGATGCTTTAGTTGCATATGATAAGCTAAAACGGTCATGAATACATTTTACCTTTGGACTTGTGGGAACCAGTGGAAGGCGCTACATCCCGATGAGACATGATGAGAAATAAATCAAAGACAGGAGATGAGTGAGATCACACAACACTGTAAACTAACATAAGATTTCTAATTAGCTTATTAGGATCATTCTTTGAGTTTATATAAATAAATAAAATGATATTCTAAGTTGTTATTGATATTGTTTGCTAGGTGTTAGCTATACATAAACAAAGATTCGATTCGACGCCAAGTGTGTATAGCTAGAGACGTTTGTGTGTGTCCTCTTTATCTATGTGTCTTGGACATGTATTGTCATGCGTAGACGCATTCCTCATTTTATACCTAAAGGATCAGAAAGTGTGATTCTCTTCCCATTGCTTGAAAGTCTCCTTGTTCATTCACCAATCTGGACATTAAATCTTGTTTTATTTGCATGAGATAATTAGAAATGCTGATTAATCCAGGATTTTTCAGTTTCTCGTCTTTGATTTTCATGTCATTACTATACTCACCATTTTTGGGAAAAATTGGGGCATGCAAAGAACAACTTAGAAATCATCTAGGAACTATGAAGAGAAAGAGAGATAAAGGTTTTTATTAAGATAATCATCATCTGTTATTGGTGGACATATATATAGATTCTCAAACAAGGGCTATAACATTAGGAAGTTGTAGGCGGCAATTTCAAAGCTTCAAATGATGTTTTATATACACTGTTCCTTCTATTAATATTAATACAAAGTAGCCGATTCACCAAGATCTCTCTTCACATCACACAACATTTAGCTGGTCCCTTTGGATCTGCCCCTGCCCTAGCTTCCTCGTTACCTGGAGAAACAACAAGACTTTGATTAGAGCCCGATGGTCTTTAGAGTTTTCACAAAAGCAAACATTTCTCAATCTAAGTAACTCCAAGAACTGTCCAAGTTTGTCTATCAAAGGGGTTCAAGACAGCGATATCTCATTTAGTCATCCTCATCAAATCCGTGATAGTTATTGTACACTGCATTTTGGGTTATGTAACTATAGAAATTACCTTCTGGGGGTTGAGCTAACTTGCGGTTATGCGAAGTCATCATTTCTTTTTTGAGCTTAACCAGTATGTCCTCCATTGTATATTCTCGCCGCCAGTTAGTGAGCATAGGGAAGAGACTCGGTTCAACCTGATTTTATATATTTCAATACAACTTGTTAGAATAAGGAAATATTCCATATCCCCACACACAAACATATATACCAGCAATGATGTCAAAAGGTTATTACCACTCCACTTTCAGGGTTAACACAAGCCATGTTTATCCTGGTCTGGAACCTCACACTCGGTGGACTCTCTGGGTATTCCTTACCACAGAACAGCTTCAACTGGAAGATTTTCCCTTCATACGCAGTCTGATATTCAAAAAACATCAATCCTCTCAAGATCCAAAAAGCAAAAACACCAACAATTTCCATTCTTTTTTCTCCATTCTAATCAATAGTAATCAAGAAAATGTAACTAGAAAGTACAGACCATTTGGAGTAAAGGGTCTCAAATGAGAAAGCTAACAGTTATATATCAATTCAAGTAAAAGGCATACAACTGGACTAGTTACTTGAGAAACACAAAGCAGTATTACCCAAAACAGAGGGACAAAAAGTAGAAGAAAACTCCAAACCATATCCAAAAATGTATGAACACTAAAATCCCTATCTAAACAATTCTCTTCCTAAAAATGCTAAAAACTGCATCTTTTTACTCTATTCAAACACAGAAACACAAATAAAACCCAAACCAATAAAGAGACACACAAAGAGAAGAGAGATACATACATTAGGAGGACCAAGAATGGTGCCTGTCCAAGACTGCATATAAATATCATCAGCATCATCCATTCCATAGCTCACAGTACCATCTCCAATACCTTTCTCACCTCTTTCAAGCTCTTCCAACAATCTAAAATTCCTCGGAACTACAAAAACCACATGAATCAACCATATTCATTATATACTCCCACAAAAATCAATCCTTTCACAGATCAGAGATACCTAAATCAAGACCATGGATCCCGTCACATTCTGATATATTAAAGCTCGAGACACAAACTTTTTGCAAATCGAATCAATACCAAACAAATAGACAAACCTAGATCTCAAAATTCCAATTTGATGAAAATGAAAGAGAGATCGATCGAACTTACCAACGACCTTGGCTTCATCCGAACTCATCGCCGGATCGGAGATATGAATCTCAGGAAATAATAATTAGGGTTAGGTGAGCGATAGAATCAGAGCAATAGCGAATGAAGCAATCTCAGAGAGAGAGAGAGAGAGAGACTATTCAAGAAGTACTGTTTTAGCAGAAGAAGAAGGCTTTCGATAGAAAAATAATAATATTACTTAGGAAATTTGGATATTAAAGAGAAAAATGAAAATGCCTATTGTCCTCAAATGTATAAATTAGACAAACATAAAGCTTCTTATATATGTCAAAATTATATATACGATTTATATATTTTGTGGAATTTTTTAAATTAATTGGAGTACGTATATTTTTCATAGAAGAAATTTCACATCTGGCTTTTTTTTTTTCAAACTATTTTTTTGCTTTGTAATGGTTGAAATATTTACTTGAGGTTGGATAATCAATCCATAAGAACTCTTATTATAGTTTTTTTTTCTTGTTTATCATGTGAATTCATGTGCTTAAGATGCCTAAGAAAAAAATTATAGAAGTCGAACAAAATGTAATATGTTTAATTTAATTCTTACGATTACAAGATTAAAAAAACATATCAAATCAAATAAAAGGTTTTGTTGTAACTAAATAAAGATCATGAGAAAACTGCAACTAGTACTAGTCGTCCAAATAACAATCCTAGTAGTAGTTCAGACCTTAACCGTTGTCTTTTTGCTGTTTGGTGATGATTTGTCTTGAGAACGTCTAAAGCAACTCATAGTTTTTGCTGGAGATAACTTATCAAACCATGAACTCAAAAACTTCGATTTCAATTTCGACTTCCGGTCCATTCCTTCTTTTTGGTCTTGATCAGATGATGGTGAAGCTAAATCAGTGGACGTCGATGAATGTGAACTGATGGTTCTTGATGTTTCTTTAGGAAGAAGTTTTAGGGTTTGTGTCGTCGGAGTCAAAATATTACCTTCTCGAGAGATTCTTGACGAACTCGAACCGATTCTCCCAGAATCCAGAGGACAATACGCTCTCGAGAAATTGGAAAGATCAGAAACAGAGGACACGTTTCCACGAGAAAAACTCGATGAACTCGAACCGATTCTTCTAGAATCTGAGGTTTCTCCAAGCTCAAATCGCGAATTCACACTCGGATAAAGTTTGGTACACGGAAGAATCCGTGTTTCCTCAACAGATGAATCCAAAGGACAAGAGTCGTTTCTAGCTAGATTGGAAAAAGAAGAAACGTTTCCACGATTCTTCTTCTCCACGTAACTTGCCATGCTCTTGGAGTGAGAGAGAAGCTTCCTTGAAGAAGAAGAAGAAACAGGTTTGGGTCGAGAAACCGGAAGAGACTTAAGACGACGTAAACGGGTTTCGAGATTAGTGGGAAGAACAGAGTCGTCGTCCGTGAAGCCAGCGCAGTTGATTTTGGCGACTTGTTCAAGAACGTAAAGATCTTTAGCTTGTGAAAGCAGATCATCCACAGCTGATTCGTATTCACTAGGGATAAATATGGACATCTTCGTCGATTTTGTTTAGGGTTTTCGAGTTTTCTTTTGTGTGTGAGAGAGAATAACGATGAAACTATGATTCTGCCAATTCATTCATGCATGTGAGACCATGCATTTATATAATTATTTTTGGCTTTCAATTCTTCTATTTTTGTTTGATAAATTCCTTTTTTTACTAAGCCCTTGAAAAAATGTTAATTTTCCATTATAAAGTTGACTTGTAATTTTGTTTAATCTTCAAACGAGTTTCCCTTTTTAATCTTTAAACGAGTTTAATCTTCAAACGAGAACGTGGCGAGAAGTCCCTCACTTGTTTTATTGATAGACCTAAGCCCAAATCACAAGGCAGTCCTTTGAATGAAAAACAACAACAAAGTCTTCTAGTTTCTCTGAATAATGTTTTTATATGCTTTCGACACACTCAATGTAATGTGAGTTTTGTGTGTAGAGACACAACCCAAAGGGTCTTCATTACGGAACAGGAGCTGGGTGGTGCCACGGATATGAATTCCACTGAGTGGCATTTTACGGATATGACCGGATTCGTCTAGACACGGAACTTGCTTTTGTCGAGGAATGCAAAGCTTATAAGTCGCAATCTGTCAAAATTGGTGATTCTTTTTTTGTTAAGATTGTATAAAATCATATAAATGAAACAGGATGGTTTTACATAGAGTTAACCCAATTGTTTGGTTCCTTGGCAAAAAAATAGATAAAAAACAAGGAAGCAAAGGTTCATAAAAGAGTAGTCCATCTGATCCATAGACCAATCAATTTCTTGAAACCCTTACGAATTATTCTTGCGGATATGGTGTTTAAATTGGTGATTTTGCATGTAACAATAGAAACTATGCCGCCAAATGAGAAACTCATGGCTGCTAGAGATGCAACTTTCTACATAAAGGTGAACGTAGCCGAGTATGGGTAAGAAGCGTTGTCATCAGCCTAGGCCCTCCCCGTCATGTCTTTGTTTTGCATGCTCTTATCTCACGTATCATATCCTCGAATATTTAAGATTTTTGTTTTCATTCGAATTTCGAGCTATAGTCTTAAAAAATCTATGTTATGAGGGAAAGATGAAGGTGGAAACAAATGAGTAGCTTTTGTTTAGCCATCACAAGACTGAAGCAGGTTAAATATTTGAATAGTAATATCGGATATGCAAATTAAATCTTTGGGTTATAATATCAAAATAAAAGTTAGTTGCAAACTATATTCCTTGTACGTAGTCGATCAATTATTGAGTCAGTCCTCCCCTTCTTTGACATTTTGACGAGTTTTTTTTCATCTTCTTCGATTTTTCCTTAACTCTCTTCTTTGCCTTCTTGAATTCTTCTTCCCAAGACAACTCTTTTGTCTTTTTGCTTTTGGATGATGGCTTGCCATGTAAGCAACCCATGGCTCGTGCTAGGGACAACTTATCAAACCATGATATTAAAAACTTCGATTTCGATTTGTTCTTTCCTTTGTCTAGATAAGATGATTGGGAGGCTAAATCAATTGAGGTTAGTGAAGATGGACTGATTCTTGAGTTCTCTTTAGGAAGAAGCTTTAGGGTTTGTGTTGTTGGAGTCAAAATCTCACCTTCTTGAGAAGCTCTCGTTGAACTAGAAGAACCAATTCTCCTAGAACCTTCCCCAAGCCCACCTTGTGAATTCTCCTCAAACCGCGGTGAAGCTAAATCAATGGAGACAAAAGACGATGAGCTAAGTTGTGTTGTTGGAGGCCAAATCTTGTCTTGTTGAGAAAACCTCGCTGAACTCGAACCAGTTCTCCCATAATCTAAGAAATCTCCAAGGTGACCTCCTGAATTCACACCCGTATTGCGTTTGCTTCCGGAGAAAGTCTGTGTCTCTTCAACAGATGAATCCAAAGGACAAGAGTCGTTTCTAGCTGGATTGGACAAAGAAGAAACAGAGGAAACGTTTCCACGATTCTTCTTGTCCACGCAACTTGCCATGCTCTTGGAGTGAGAGAAAAGCTTCCTTGAGGGAGACGAAACCGTGTCTGGTCGAGAAACCGGAAGAGACTTGAGACGACGTAAACGGGTTTCAAGATTAGTGGGAGGAGCAGAGTCGTCGGTGAAGCCAGCGCAGTTGATTTTGGCGACTTGTTCAATAACGTAGAGATCTTTAGCTTGTGAAAGCAGATCCTCCACAGCTGAATCGTAGTCTCTACCAGAGATAAATCTTGACATCTTCGTTGGTTATAACTTATATATAGAAGACTATGATTCCTTCTCCCACACAAGGGCTAATTCATGCGTGCTGTTTGTTTAAGTGGTGAAACCATGCTTTATTCATATTAATTGCTGTCTATTGATTCTTACTAATCTTTTCTATTCAATGTCCATTTCTTTCTCTGTTTAAAAATTGTTAATTGTCCAATTTTCATGTTTTGTTAGTCAACTGTAATTATATATTATTTACTTCATTTATCTATGTAGTATAACTGTAAAATTGACTTATTTATATATCTTCGAAAGAGTTTCTTTCCCAAAAATAAAAACATTGTTGATACATAACATAAGGACTCTTGTTTTCGAGTTTTCAGTAACAAAATTTTGTAACTTGAAAATAGATGGTTTATAATTTAAATGTAAGAAGAACATACTAAAGCTTATACAAGATAGAAGTAGAAATTCTACAAAACCAAAGGCCTCTCAACTGAAGAAGAAAGATTTACCCTTTTAATCAAGTATCAAAAACTTTTTTCACTAGCTTTCTCAGAGTTTGAGGCTTTTCAGGGAACTCCTTGTGGCTCCATCTTCCTGCTCAACCTGGAAGACATACACATATGTAAGAACACATTGAAATCGCAGAGAAAAGTATGCTTGCGAATTATTAAAGCCAAGCTTGTGGAATCTCACCTCGACAACTACTCTTGATTTCTTCTTTGATTTTCCTTTATCATCAGACCCCTTTAAAGGTCTTCCCTTTTTATGAATCACAACTTGCTCTTCAGCATCATCGTCCTCATCCTCATCATCTGAGTCTGTAGAGAGAGTTTAATGATTGGAATTATTTATATGAAGAAAAAAAGCTATATATGATGTAGTAATGAACCCTTGACTTTATCATCAACACTCAAATGCATTCAAACCTATTACAAGGATTGAATAGTTTCTCCAGATATAAATGCATGAACTTCAATATTTTAGTTAAATGGTGAAAAAGAAAGAAGAAGGAGGGAGATGAGCATTACCATGATCGTCACCATCTTCAAGGTAAGACTCTTTAGATGGAAAACCAGAGAAGTCTTCTATATCTTCTTCTAACTCCTCCTCGAGTTCATCATCACCTTCAACATATTCAATCACTCCATCCTGAGATATATATTTTAACAAAAGAAGATCAGTAGGAAGACATTGCATAGGTTTGATGGACTACTACCAAAATTACGCGCATATACAAAAGTACCTCTTCCACTTCCTCTTCCACTTCGTTTCCAGTATCAAGAACTTTGTTAAACACAGCTTCTGGGTAATTGTATATGTCAGTAGGGTAAATGCCTGTCTTCAAACGAGTTAACAACTCGGTTTCAATGGCCTGTAAAAAAGAACCAGGACTATCATGAAAACCTCAGAACTAATGTGCAGAGATATAAACCCAAAAACAACAAATCGTGACCTTATCCAACACCGCTGCTTTTAGAGCCTTCTCCTCTCTTCTCTTCTCCCTCTTTATTTGCCTCCTCGGCATAGGAAGTACAGTCTCCCTGTCATTCGAAAACAAAAATACCAACTAATTAATCAGAACAAGAAAAGAACTAGCTACATGTAAATCAAACAAGATACCAAACTCCACAAACAAAAAGCAGAAGAGGAAAAGACCTTGTTTTCAGAGCAAGTTTTCTCATACGAATACGCATCTGAGTCATTTTAGTCAGTCTTTGTTTAACCTTATGCTGCAACAACTTGGGCCAGTACAACTGCCACACGTAAAAAAAACAGAATTAAACCCCAGATCTTAATATATAAACAAAGATAGAAGAAGAAGAAGAAGGAAGTGATCAGAAGCAGCTCACCAAGTGTTTGTCAATCATTTCAAGAGCCTGCTCATAGTTTCTTGGCAGCTTAATTCTCTCCCACAAGTTCTTTGGCATGTGAGCTCTCTCTATAGTCTTCATATATAAATAAAACACCCCTACAAAGAAAACAACAACAACACAAGAGACAGGACTCCGTTGTAAGAGACCATCAAAACACTGAACTCAAAAGAACCATCTTTATAACTACATCAAGCAAACAAACTCCTAATCCTAGACTATACTAAACTCAAAACCAGCTCAAAGATAGACTCTTTTTGAATTCAATTTTACAGATTTTTTTAAAAAATTACCATCATGGTCTCGGATAGTGGCGTATCGACTATTAGCAAGAGGACAAGAGCTTCGATTACAGATTCCCGTTACATTATATTGGTTTCTGCAGAATATTCCAGTTTCGATTCTACAAAAAGCAAAAGAGACCCAAACCCATCAACAAAAATCGAGATACATCAGATGAAAATTGAAAAGATGATAAGTGACGATTTGAATACATACTTGGCCATGTAACTGCAGTGCTTGTGCCTGATGACCTGCCATATAACCTCATCGTGCTGCATCTTTCACGGCGAAAAGCTTAAAAATCTGGTAAAGGGTTTAGAATTCGGCGAGGCTTTAGGGTTTAGAGGACGGCGGCGATCAACTGTCGTCGAAAAGAACGAATTGGTAGCGAAATCACTCAGTTTGATGATACTAGGGATAACTATTTTGGGCCTGATGGACTGATATAAAATGATGCCCAAGTTAATAAAAAGCCCAAACTTCAAAACCCTTTCTTTGTATCTCTCCTTAATAAAACCCTAGCCGCATGTTTTATATAAAAACCATTCTACTACACATTTCAGCAAATCCCTAAGATCTTAAATCCTAAAATGGCGACGGCGTTGAAGAAGAACAGGAAGAAGAGAGGTCACGTCAGCGCCGGTCATGGACGTATCGGAAAGCATCGCAAGCATCCCGGAGGTCGTGGTAACGCCGGAGGTATGCATCACCACCGTATCCTGTTCGACAAGTACCATCCAGGTTACTTCGGCAAAGTCGGTATGAGGTACTTCCACAAGCTCCGTAACAAGTTCTTCTGCCCGATCGTTAACCTCGACAAGCTCTGGTCGCTCGTGCCCGAAGATGTGAAGGCGAAATCGAACAAGGACAATGTTCCGTTGATCGATGTGACGCAGCATGGTTTCTTCAAGGTTTTGGGGAAAGGTCATTTGCCAGAGAACAAGCCTTTCGTCGTGAAGGCTAAGCTTATCTCTAAGACTGCTGAGAAGAAGATTAAGGAAGCTGGTGGTGCCGTCGTCCTCACTGCTTAGGTTTTTAAAAGTTTATTAAAGTCTTCACTTTTAAATTATTATTTTCAAGCTTTTTGAACTCTGCTTTGTTGGATTTTTGGAATTGAGAGATCTTTTAATCAATGGCAATGGATTATATTTTTGCTCTGTGTTGTTGGGAATTTTTGATTTTGTTAGTTGCCCACTGCTATATTTGATTCATCTCTGCTTTTACAGTTGTTTCATCAATGTTCCCAATAGACAACTGCGTGTTATTTCGAAAATGCAAGTTTAGTTTGATGGTGTTTAAGGATGATGTATGTGTAAACCTTGAACTTAGATGTCGCTTATAGTGTATAGGTTCTTATAGAGAAAGTTATAGCTTGATCAATCTGCGAATCACTGTTCTTCCTCTGTGGTTATCCATTTTGTTTATTTCGAATCCATGATGTCTTGTTCAATGACCATATCCTTTGATTGTTTTCACTTTCACCATCTGAAAAGAATCATTTTATCTCTTCAATCTCCTCTACTCTCTCTGTTTCACCTCCCCATTTTCTTATTCTAGCCTCTGCTAATGAAGCCTGTAAATTTCTGAACATTAATACGTAAAAACTGAAACTGGTACTTGAAAAATAAGAATTGTTTCACCTCGTTGTTCCAGTTGGTTCTATAGATCATCAAAAGAAGAACACATGTCTGAACCACTGTTCCTGTTAGCATTCCTGTTCATATCCCCTGTATTCGTGTGTACCAACATCAGCTTCACAGCTTGTCATGTTTCCGATTAGAAATGAAGATTATACATACTTTTACTCCAAGTTCCATTTTGTAACCGAGCACAAGACCAATAGGGATACCGCATAAATAGTAACACCCAATGTTCACATATGCAACTATGCCTTGCCATCCAGCTCCAACTGCTACACCTTTTGTTTAAAAGAATAGCAATGTTAACTTTTTTCACATTGGCCTTAATGTTGATTCAAAGTTTAGGCTTCTAATGTTGCAAGAGAAGTACTACCAGAAAGAACAGGCTGAACGTTGTTGATGACGATTGTGAGAGCCAGCAATGGAGTCAGCTGTTTCACGAGTCCTCTCACTTCTTCATCATTAGAGAACATTGCTGGATATTTGTCTCGTAACGCGATGAGCGTCATCGATATCACAGCTCCGATCGAGACAGAAGTTATCATAGCCACTATCAATAAGAATTTCGCCCTTCTTGGGTGTTCAGCTCCAAGCTCGTTCGACACTCTTACACTGCACATTTAACACATATTTTTCATCATCCAATCATTAAAAAAAAAAAAATCTTTCTCATAGAGTCTTTGTGATGTACCTCACAGCCGCATTGAAGCCAAAGGCCACCATGATCGGCCATCCCAATATGTTCATGCTAAATAACCAAACCGTTAATTCCGTTCTTAACCAAAACACAAGTTTCATAGGGACATAGAACTCACCATATCGAAAGAGCAGCCACCGAGACTTGAGGGTTCTTGAGGTAACCCGCAAACAGAATCAACGCCATGAAATACCAAACCTCTAGACTGAAACCAAAAACACCAAGTCACTACCTACACAATGATGAGCCGTAATCAGATTCCAAACCAAATTTGATATCTCACCAAACCATGACTGCAGAGGCAAGAGACAATCTTGCAAAGCCTCTGAGATTCTTGAAAGCCTTCCATGAGAGCCCTGACCAAGCTCTGCCACAAGAACCTCCACAGATGTAAACTATTTGAGCTCCATCTATTAACCACCACGACACATTCAGTACAGCAGCTCCTCCAGCCATTCCCCAACCGAGTTTTAGCATCAGCAACCAACTCAATAGAGCATGCTGAAACAGCACGGTTGCCGCTATAATCGCCATTGCATTCACCTTGCTTTGTGCCTATCAACAGTCTCCTAATTAAACTAGTTGAATATATCTCAAGGTAAAGGTATATTTTGATTATTGTTTTACCTGCAAGAACTTGGCCGTGGCGAAGTTGACGGCGTAAGCAAAGAGCTGAGGGATCATCCAGAGGGAGAATTTCCCGGCGGCTTTAGAAATCTCCGGCGACTGTCCGAGGAGACTCAAAAGTGGAGTAGCAAAAACGTAGAAAAGGGAAAGAAGAAGGGCACAAGAGTTAAGGATGATCCAAGACCTCTGTAGATATATTCCCATCATCTCTAGTTGCCCTGCTCCATACGCTTGCCCACAAAGCGTTGCTAGTGCACTCCCCATCCCAAGCTTTTATATCAAATTTAAAGATAACTAAAAGTTTATAATTGGCAAATACATATGCTTGTAAAAATCGATATATGAATAATTCGTTAGTTACAAACAAGAACAGCATGATTTAACGTTTAATTATTTATATTTTTCCTAAGGGGATCAATTAAAATGCATGAGTTAAAGTTTTATTAACGTAATGAATGACGCTTAATTACCATAACACCGACAGAGAAGCCGGAGATGACTGAGTTCTGTATGGAGACGGCAGCTAGAGCCAACGTGTTGACATGTCCAGCGAGGATCTGCGTGACAGCGCCAAGAGAGTATTGACAGAAAGATGTGAATATCGCCGGACCAGCGAGCCACCATAGTTTCTTTGACTCAGCCGCGAACTGCCGGAGGAAGTCTCTACCATCGGAGATCGGAGGCATGTCGGTGTCGGATTTGGTATGTGCTCGATGTTCTTCTTCCGAGGCGACATCATCTTCTTCATGATCAACGTTGAGAGTTTCCATAGTTCTTACGAGCTACTAAAGATATTGTTGTAATTTCTTGGACATGCATGCATAATGCATATATTTATGTCTATGCAATATTTGCTTTAAGATTTATTTTTGTTTAAATGCAATATACATCATGTTAGGTTCTATAAACTTAGTATTGGCTTTTCAAAATCTTAGTATTGTTCCTTAATTTAGATATGCTGTGGGAGAGTACGAAAATGAAAGAGGTCTAACTATTGTTATATATGCTCCAAACTTTTCTGTGAGTGATAATATCGACTTTACCACCCAATTTTAACTTTCTGAAATTAGTTGAATTAATGACCTAAGTAATTTGGTATCTATCCAATTCAACAGTGAGGATTATTTAAATAACAATTACTAATTAATTTTCTTATCAAAAACTACTTTAAATAAATCTAAATATATTGTTGATTCGTTGCTAAATAAACAATAATAATTATCTCTGTCAATAAAAAAAAAAAAAACAGAGTAAGATATGTCCTAATTTGTCAATACCTAAATCCATAAGCATAAGCCAGTGTATGAGTTTTGTCTTAGTCGCAGTTGAAGCCGAAACAACTCGTACACATGCATGCACGATATTCAAACATTATCAAAACACCAAAACGAAACAAAACCAAATACAAACGTATGAAGCAAACAAAATTGTTATCTCTACCTCAAAAGTCATAACTCCTAAAGCTGCACCAAAAGCAAACGAAAAATCATAAGTTTGAAAATTATTCGTTGACGCCGGCAGAGAAGAAAGATCTCAGCCTCCTCGATGTTTGGGAGCCGGCGGACATTCTAACGGCTGTGGAATCCTAAACTGCTCTGCTTTAGGCGTCGTGTACCCTTCTTCTTCCTCTGTTGTTTCTCCGCTTAGCTTTCCTTTTTCTTCTTCTGGCTTC
Source organism: Capsella rubella (assembly GCF_000375325.1). Lineage (NCBI taxonomy): Eukaryota > Viridiplantae > Streptophyta > Magnoliopsida > Brassicales > Brassicaceae > Capsella > Capsella rubella. The sequence continues at coordinate 8,249,191 of NW_006238923.1, forward strand.
TCAACCGTCTTCACTGGAGACAGAACTAATCTGATCAGTTGCTCTTCATTACGAATCATATTCTTCTCATGTCTTTCTCTTTCTCTACTATCTTCTTTATCCTTCTTATTACCCTCAATATCCATAGAGCTTACCAAAAAATCGAAAACAGAGAACTGAGAAGTAACAATTGTTAGCAAAGATTAAGAATAAATAGAGGACAAATACATATATAGCTTTGGACTTTGATCTTATAAAAGTTTGTTTTATACGACTTTATCACGTATGGATTTATCATATTGTTTTATTATAAGAAATATTAAGTTGGCTTCGTTTTTTCATAATCAAAAACAAACTCCAATTTGGACAAGGATTCTATTTTCTTTTCTTTGATTAATTATTTAATTTGCATAACTACAAATTTCATATTACCACAAAAAAAAAGAGACCATTGCCTAAACTCTATTCCATTGAGAGAAAGATCTTAAATCAGTTTCCAATTGAAAATAGAAGTAGAGACACAACGAGAGATAGAGAGAGTTTAGAGAATATGACAAATAGAAAGAGTACTACAGAGATTTAGCTTTAAGAAGTATAGCAGAACACAATAGTTGTTCAGAAGAAGGAGAAAGTAATCACATTCTGGAATAACCAACGTTATTATCATACTGAGTCATGAACTCGTCGTTGAACTTCTTGAAACTGTCCATGATCTCTGGCATTTCTTCTTCCGCGGGAAGGATCGTTGTCCTCAGATGGAAAACACTGTCAAAATCCACAAAGAGGAATAAGTTTATAAGAAGATATCAAAAGAGCATGAATGGAATCGTATTTGGAGATTCTTTACCCTTCTTTCTGTCCAAATCCAGAGCCAGGGACTGTGGAGATTCCTGTGGCTTCTAAGAGCTTGAGACAGTAGAAAACGTCTGGAACTTTTCCAGCTTGTTTTGCAGCTTGGAGAGCTCCCGGTGGTAACCGTATTTGAGGAAACGAATACATTGCACCTAACATGTTACACAAGAATCATCAAGAACCATATCCAAAATTCTAAAAGTGAGCGGCTTTGATTGCTTTGTGTTGTTTCTACCTTCTGTGAAATTGCATACAACGTTTTTGCAGCTGTTAAATCCATCAGTCATGATCTTTGCTCTCCTTCTCAGTGATTCAAGAATCCCCTTGCTAGAGAATAGTTCAAAAAGAATTTAATGATTCAGTCTGAGCATTATGATCAGCTATCATGAGTGTGTTGAAGCTTTTGTGTATACCTTTCACGGGCAAACTGGTCATATGAAATATCTCCAGGCTTTGGAGGACTAACCATCAAACCCATCTACACAGGCCATATCACTCTCAGAACATACTAACGATTTCTACAAAATCAAATCCACATTTCATGAAGTCTTTTCACTTACAAAGATCTGCGCAGAGACATTGGGACTGAGGGCAATTGATGCAACCTTGTATATCTCCTCAACAACCTGCAAAAACCAGAAATTATGTTTATGTTTGACACAGGGCACATAACATAACTAACTACACAGAGGTTTAAACAGAGCTTCAAGACAAACCCTGGGAGGGATATTGGTCATCTCAAAGTATCCACCTCGCTGTCCACATTCTCCCCAATATCCTTTAGAGACGGTGTGGAAGGATACAAGCTGAACTCCCTTGCTGAATGGCGAACCCATATCCATCAAAACCTTTGAATTTTTAAAGAATGATAAAGTCAGATGAAGGATCACAAATTAGGCACAAGTTTCAGAAGCATGAAGGCAAAGATAGAAGCTGACCTTCTTGGAGCTGATAAAGGGACGCTCATCCTGGTATATGTTTTGCTGATAAACTTCGTCTCCCAGAAGAACTAATTTCTCGTTATAACAGAACTTCAATATCTCTCTTAAGTTAGCTTCACTTAGACACTGACCAGTCGGGTTCCCAGGGTTAATGATCACCATTGCCCTTACCTGTATACCCATTCAAAAAGAAATTGTAACTGGGGAAAGAATGACATATGCATCTATGCTAACTGCATCATCTATAATTGCAAGAGTAGAAGGAATAAGAGTGCTTAGTGCTTACTGTTATCCCTTGCGAACGAGCCTGAGCAACGGATTGTCGAAGGTTATTAACATCAAGTCCCCAATTTTCAGACTCATCAAGATAGTAAGGAACAAGAGTACCACCTAAAAGTGATATGGTAGCTGAGTAGAGGGGATACTGTGGAACCGGAACTAGAATCTGCCAAACAGAAAAATAAAATAAAAAACACTTATAAATGAAATTTCAGGGGTACATCACAGTAGAAAGACCTGCTGGGACAGAGCATACCCCGTCTCCATCACCGCGTATAACACAATTCAAGATTTGCATCACACCTTTGCTAGCTCCATCAGTGAGAAATATGAGTTCTGGGTCACTGTACATATAGAAGCAGAAAGCCTAAGCTGGGTCTGTTTCTACAACAAAATATATTTCATGATGCAAGAAAACACTGAAATGAAAGCAATCACCTTGGATACCCATCACGCCGTTGAATGAACTCAGCAACCTCTTTCCTTACTCCTGGAAGGCCTCTTGAGTCACTGTAGGCACCTAATGAAACAGAAAAAGCAATATAACTAGCTTTTCTGATGATCAACACTAATAAACAAATCATAGATGGGGATCATAAGGTCATACCTAAACCGCCTGAAGTCAAGGAAAGATAATGTTTAGCTCTTGCAATAGCATCAGCTGGAAATATCATTCCAACATTCGGGTCATCTAGTAGAAACGGAGCTTGACAAAGCGCAACCACCTGCAAATGGTTGATTCTTTTTACTATATAGGCTCAACTTAGATTTGAGTCTCTCTGTCTAAGAATTGTCTATACACACCTGGCGAGGAAATGTCAATGGCTTCTGGCCTAAAGCATGAGGGTTCCCAACGTTGGTGAAAATAATCTGTTATTTAATATTTATCCCAAAGTTAGGAACTGCCAATAACTATGGACAAATCAAGTGCTAAGATCACAATAGCAGATGCATATCAAAGTCCAAAACCAACAAGGAACCACATGTCTATCTAAAGCTCCTTGTTCAGATGTAAAGGCACAAGATAAGTCAAAACTGATTTACCTTTTTGCCTTCTTTCTGAAGCTCAGAAGCTCGGAGATAGAGTTCACCTCTGACGGCATACTGACACTTCTTGACGTTTTCATTCAGAGTATCGTAGTCTAATGCCTTGATAGCCATTATATTTCACTCTAAAGCAAAACACTAGCTCAACTTCAACCTTATCAACACTCTCCTCTACAATTGGGAATTAAAAAAACTTGTGTCAGACAGAGTTCATCTAAGTTTACATCAGCAACTGGAACCAGAAAGCCAGATTGGATGAAGATAGCAGATGTCCCTAAAAATCCCTAATTAATGAATCACAAAACCCAAAATCTGAAGCTCATTCTCCAGAACAAATTCATAATCGTAAAGGAACAAAAAAAAAAGGTGACGCCTTTACAAAAGGGTTTTGCAGAATCATTGAAAAGGAGAAGAATTTGAGAAATGATCGATCCAAAAAGAAAGAAAAACTAAATCACAAACCTTAAAACTCAATGCTGTGACTCCAAAAAAAAAAGTCTATCTGGAGAGTCACGTTCTGTTCCAGAGCCAAGGGCAGAGAAAAGAGTGTGTGTGTGATTTAAAAAAAAATACTTGTCTAGCAGATTACAATTGTGTGTCTGACATGGATTTGGAGCATTCCTCAATCCAATCAAGTGGCTTCACAACAAAGGAAGCAGCATAGCCACTGAAAAAACGATTTATCAGACAAAAGTCAGTTCCACAATATCTATCCGCCGTGTCTCAATTTTATGCTACGAAGACCGTTCTTGGAATTAAAAAAAATAAAATAAAAGGAAACAGATAAATTTGAAAAGAATAAAAGTGTGGTGGAGATTTCCAAACGAAAAGATTGTAAAATTTGTCACTTCTTCATGGTTTTGGGATACGACCTATAGGGTTGACCCACGTATCCCTTCGGTTTTGTTTTCATCCTTTTTTAGACGCTGGTTTTGTGTTTTCTTCTGTCTTGGGCCTCTTTGGCTCTGGCTCCTCGTACTCTCAAAAGGCTTAGCTATGCTCAAAATTGGATTCAACAATTCAATTTTGATAACTCATACTATTGTTTAAGTCTGCTAAACCTGCCTTTGTTGAATTCGTTGTAACATCTTTTTTTATTTTATAGATAATGACATACTAACTTAACCAATTTTTTAACTTTTTCTCTAACAAATAAACAAGTTCCTGGAAGAAATGATGAGAACCACTTTGAAAACATGGGAAACCCCCATAAGGCCGGATTTGAATCTTAACCCGAATAATTATGAGACTCGAAGCACATATTGTGTTGTGTAAGTCTTTTTTTGATTGATGATTTGAGAGAATGAGTATTGTAGTCTCATTTTCATGCATTATACCGAATTAACATTGAATTTAGAAGTCATTAGACGATTATAAACTTTTAAAGATTACATAACCAATTGACTAATTGCAGATTCAAAATTCTTCGAAAATTAGATATCATAGAAGAATGTAAATAAGGCCGGGAAGGTGTAAAATCAATATTTTCAATTTGCCATTCATTTTTTTTCATTGATTTTGTTTTATTGGAATTAATAAGGTGACTTAAGTCATAATGGCAGCTAAAAAATCATCATGGCGGCTAAAAAATCATTTTTTTTTGTTTGTTTTAACGGCACTTAACGAGTAAAACCAATATTAGTTTTATTATTATAAGATAAACTAAATTATAATGCTTAACATAACCGAAACAAGTTTATTAAAGCCATTACAAGATATTAAATAAAAGAGCTCAAGGCTCAATGCATTTGAGATCCTTGATGGTGGCGAGTCTATGGAGAAAGACGTCATAGTCGTCGTCGCGGCTAAGCATGCTGACACGGACGTACTTCTTGGCACAGCCACATCGGTCCCCTCCTCTCGTCAAAACCTTATTTTCCTTCAAGAGGCTTCCGAGATCTCTTTCCGCTTTTAACCCCAACCACGCAAACGCTGCAAACAACAACCAAAAACCGTTAACGACCGTTTCAAATCTAACACAAAAATGCATGGGTTTGTAGTTTTAAGTACGTACCAGGAGCAGAGGAGATGGTTTTGCCAAAGAAGTTGCAGAAGGCTTGAGGGTGATTAGGGATGGTGAACGCGTCACCGGAGTCGACTACCTCACGTAGCCTCTCCCACCGTGAGTTCATTTTCTCGTAGCCATACTCAAAGAAGCTCTCCGACTGTGTTCGACAGGTTTTGGTCAGTTCGTTGAGAATTTTGGTGGCTCGAATTTGTGACTCCTTCGACACACCAATGGAGTTCACAGTTAAGTACTGCACCATCTTCTTAGCCACATCTATGTCCTTCACTAACGCCCACCTTCACTCACAAAACAAAATATACATATTCATTAAATCTATAACAAATCTTGATTATGTTCGGCAAAAAGAAAACATATTCACACACATTGTTAATGTTATAATGTGGGTTAGTAATTAGTCTCACTCACCCAATACGTGACCCAGCGTGGCCGGTGATCTTGGAGAAGGTGAAGAGCATAAGGTCTTGGTCTTCACGACGAGTGATGGGAGTGTAGTGTGGCCAGTAATAGGCGAAGTCATGGATCACTTTCCCACCCTCCTTACGGTTCACCACCGGCTCTCTCATGGTCCCATCAGGGTTGTTCGGTGATGTCACCATCTCTATGTACGGTCCCTCTTTGTCGAAGGTCCTTGCGTCTCCTTCCCATTTGTATAGCTTCGACTGAAGATACGACGCCTCCTCCACGTATGTCTATAATAAAACAAACATATTGAGCGTAATTCAAAATTCATAGCAAGGATTATTTTGGTTTTTTGGGACGATGTATATATATGTCACATACTTCGCAACCCTAACATAAGAATGCTTTCTGATTTCTGAATATCTCAAACATCTACACCAAACCAACTTGATGGTTACGGAAATACAAGGATTAAGTGAAGGCTTACGGAGTAATAAGGAACCGCTGCAACGATGCTGACAGGTTTGACCTCAGATAGCGACGAAAGTGCAAACAAAGCGGCCTGGCAAAGCTGTGACGAGCCAGTCCCAACCACGATGTAGCGTTCCTCGGTAGCTGCGTTACCGATCGCACCATGCAACGCCTTGATCGCCTTCTCAAGCTCTGGCTCTAGGAACCAACACACGTTCTTCGTATCGCTGAAGTAACTCATCAGATCCCATGCTGGTATCACCACCGTACACCTGTCCTTCATCTTCATCCAATACTCTTCGAACATTGTTGGATCTCCCCTGCAAAAAAGAACACAAGCAAATTAATCTCTTCGTTCAAAATTTTATCATCAAAATCTACGTCAAGACGTTTTAAGAGTATTCTTATTCAAATATGAAATAACATTTTGTAGTAGCGTTTTCATCAAAATATATGTGTCGATCACAAAAGTCTTAAAACAAATAAAAACTAAAGAAAACAATTTAACAAAAATTAAATTGACTTTGAGTGGCTCGTTTATGCAACAAAAGTGAGATGTTGTTGGTAGAAATGAAAACACATACTGATCAAGATTGATGACGCCATCTGACAAGGACTTGTTGTCCTTGTTGGAATCGCTGTCTGATTTCTTCGAGTTTCCAAACGCAATCATCTTTTCCATCTCCTTGTTTACTCTGTTGCTGGCTAATGTAACAAGATGCATGTAATAATGTTTTATGATTAGAAACTCGTATGGAGCCTATTTATAACAAAATGGTAAAGCCAATTAACTCCAATAAATGGAAAAGGTAAAGTAAAAGATTTGTGTTGTATCTTGTCACTTGTCAGCTGTAGAAACATACACGTATGCTCCAACTTTTGTAGTCAATATCACATTTACTCATTTAACACTTTTGGGTCAATATGTTATCTCATAATTTATGTTCATCCTCCTAACTACGCCAAATGTCATAAAGAATCTATCCTAGTTGTGTAGATACATAACCAATTTAGGCAAGGGGAAATCTGGTCAATAGAATCTTATGTGGATACTTTATTTTATTTAATTACTGTTTAAGGATGTATTTAACAGGTTTTCGAAGTCATATACCTTTCACGTAGAAGATAAGAACAGAGGATTAGCTCCAGCATTATGTTCCCACGTGTTGAGTTAAATCTTTCTGCTTTCACTTCCCTTATTTGTTCTTACATAGAATCTGGACTAATTAGTTAAGATATTTTTGTTGATGTATTTAAGATATATAGAACTATGTAATTTTTATAGAATACAAACTTGATAAAAATTGTTGAGTGTAAATGTAAATGTGGATTGACAGAATTTATTCAAAATATTAAATTTTAATTTAGAATTTAGCATTAGTAATTCTAGCTTTTAGACCTCTCATATTTAGTTAATATATATATTCTTCTATTCGACAAAACTATTCTAACTTCAAACATATTTTTTTTGTACGTATTTAGATATAAACAACGCCGTTATTGTGTCACATAAATGTTATATCAAACCGTATCTAAAAAGACATTAGCGCCGCCAGTTTTTATTTGTTAATGCAATTATATCAACGCCGTTATTTTTTTATTTGTAAGCGCCGTTATTTTGTATTTGTTAGCGCCGTTATTGGATAATATAAATATTTAAATTTGAACGCGAAAATAAGTTGTTGACAAAGAAGATATAACATTAAAGTTACTATTTAAAATTAATTTTACTTATTAATTCGAATACATGTAAATGACTCATAACATCCTCATGTTATTAAATATATAATTATAGTATATCATAAAAATTACAATTATTATTAATATTATCATAAATATATATTAGAAATAAATTATCACATAGTTTGGGTCCTTTGGGATCATAAATAGCACCGCCGTTACAATGTATGTATATACGTTATACGGTTATAGTGATATGAATCAAAACAACAACTTAAAGAATGAAGAAGGAATCGATGGGTATTTAAGTCCAAAGATATTCTTTAAGATTTGATAGTAATTATTTGAAGTTTAAAACGTCACTCACTTTACATGCACTCACTTTATTGCATGCTTTAAAACGTCAAAACTAGGCAAGCTTTTACGCATGCGAGATACGACGCAACGAACGAAAAACAAACTTGGACACTATCGTCTCAACTCTCACGTAATTAGAGGCAACCATATCGAACATCTATGATTTAGATGGACCAATACTGAAGCATAGGGAAAAAGATGTTTGACATGTCCCTTGGTACGTACAGTATCCAAGTGAAACTTTGGTCTGCCAAAACCAATTTCCTAAACTTTTTATTAATCTTCGAATGAGATGTTATCATAAATAGTGAACACTGTCAATTACAAATCCTAATCCAGCAATTTTTTTGGTTTGGATCTTAAGACGCTGGGTCATAGTTAGGACTCAAACTAATGGAAACCCATATGGCCATATCTAAGCCCATGACATCAATCTTGAGCTTTGGAATTCTTGTTGTTACAAACAGAGCTATACATTAGTTGATCATAGTTTGGTCTCTCTAATCTTCTTGGTCTCCCCTTGACTGGTGTTGAGCTTCGTTCGGCAATGTCTGTTGAACCTTCCTGAATACATGTTTCCTGCACCGCTCAAAGATACTGTCGTAGATCAAATCGAACTCCACCCCTGCTCGCTCTCGGTTTATAATGAACATAATATGATCTGCCTCCACTATCTTGTAGTACCTGAAACATTCAAGGAAACCCAGTAAGCCTATTTATCTTTGTCTGAATCTCCAAGAAAACTCTAATCCAGGTTAAATGTAATGGTTACATCTAGAAGAGTACTAACCAAATGCCAGGTTGTAGTGGGAGACAGTCTGATTCACTGCTAAGAGTGAGACTAGAATGTTCAACGGGAATTCGTGGATGAGTCATGGATATAGTGTTCAGTGCTCCATCATTGTCCTGCCAATCTTCATCTCTGCAACACATCGATTTGAACAGAGATTAGTATATTGTATGGTTTAGCTCTAAGTGATGATGTAAAGTCCAAAGGAATTTACATGTAGCCTTTATAAGGCAGGGGAATGTCACGAGGAAATCGCCAATGACTCATCTGCAACACTCGAATGAAAAGTAGAGGATGAATTCCCATCACACCTGAAGGAACTGTCATCATCCCAAGACGTTTTCTAGTACGTTTAGTCGCATAGCTGAAGTAGAACGTGTTTGGGAAAGTCTGCAGATGAGCATTGAGCTTCATCGATCCCTGGATCGAGAGGTCAGGTAATATCCAATCTCCAGATGATGCAAATGGGCCTGCTTTTCCAAGAAGGCAATCGACTAGACCACGAAAACCTATCTTCTTTCTCGACATGTTAAAATGGTCGAACCCGAAATTGTAGTAGGATTTGAGCCAAGGAATGTCGATCCAGTCATACATTACGACTCCAACTTTGCAAATCTGAAGCAGTGATATAGGTTTTAGGGACTTCCCGTCCTCTGGCCTGAAAATGATTTACACATTTTGGATTATAAATCGTTCAATATTTAGCTAAGAAGTTAACAGAAGGGAGAGAAAACTCACTGAATTCCATCAATGTAGGTTCGAGTAGTCCCATTTAAAGCTCCTGACAACGATGTTAAACTCAACACCCAATTCTCATTTGTATTCTCATAACCCTCAAACATCTGATAACAACACAACACAAGAAAAGAAGTTAAACAACACAAACAAACCCTGCTCGACTGATCGATTCGATGTTCAGTAATTTACACGCAATTTACCTTGTCAGCAAGCATTTGCTGCAACACACGAACAACTTGAGCACCAGCAGAGTGACCAACAAAGTGAATAGGATGATCTTCATCCCATTCTTGGTATTCCCCTAAAGTTAATCAATAGTTCATCAGAAAAAGAGTGAATCTTAAGTCTACTCAAGAAACATGAATAAAGTGAACACATAAAAGTCAAAACCTTTATCATAAAAACGACCAAATTGAGAGTGCCCACAAGCTTTACTGTGATCTTCACCATAATCAACTAACCCACCTTTCAAGTAATAAAACAGTTCTCTTGCCCTACACAAACACACACATCCTTAATCAGAAAAATCCACCCTGAGACTAAAAATCTCATAACAAAATCCACCAAAAAAAGTTTGGAACTTTCTCTTTCACCTATCGTGTACACTAGTCAAAGATCCCAAATCAGGCACCAACACTCTCTCATCCTTCTTTTCTGCTCCAGCAAAGTATGATAAACCACCTAATCTCTGCAATGGCAAATCCAATTAACGAACCAAAAAACAACCCCTTTGCATGTGTAGTAGGAGAAAAGATACTTTTGAACTTACTCCTTTGCCAAATCCGAAAATCCCATGAACCAAAACAATGGGAGGCAAATCATTGACGACTGTTGTCTTTTCTTGGTCAATTCGTTTGACTTGAACAGTAGCTTTAGGCTTGAAGATGGATTGACTCAACGACTGCGTAAGATCTCCGGCGACGGCGGAGCTGAATATGTAAAGCCCATATACCATATGAACAACAGAGCTCACTGTTAGCTCTGCAACTTGTATAGCTGATACCATCAACGACGGAATCATCCTTCTTAACCAAAAACCCAAAACCCAAATCTTTCGTCTCTTTAACACTACCCAGGGGTAAATCAAATCAAAACCCAGTAATCAAAATCTGATTTTTCACAATGGAGATGAACCAAATTCCAATTCCTGATTCTACGGACTACCCAATTCTAAGAAAGTAGCGTAAAAGAAGGAAATAAAGAAGAAGAAAAAAACGAGTCAAAAACAGAGGATAATGCTCTGTATCAACATTGAATCAGGATGAGTAAAAACCCTAATAAAGCAAAAGATGATTCTTCGTTTGCTTCTCTTCTCTTCTCTTCTCTTCTCTTCTCTGTGTGAAACAAATGGGTTTTTGTTTTTCTTTTGGCTCACAAACACACAACTTTCTCGTTCCCCCTTACGCATGAAAACAAGCTCTGTTTACGGACCAATGAAAAACGCACACTTCAATTTTATTTTCTCTTTTTGTTTTTATAAGAAAAATCTCGAAAAAAAACAAAGACTGTCAAAACTGTGTGTTTCGTGGTTGATGCTTTCTTGTGTAGTTGTGTGTAGAAGAAACGTGTATGGTTTTGGGGGAAATAAAGTGGGTTCCATCGAGAGATAGATATGGTGAACTGTTTTAAACGTAAATTTTATATAAAGAGTAACGTTTGGTTGGTATAAGTAGGAGGTAGTGGCTGAACTGTCAAGTCAAATATACTATACAGTATACATACAAGTTTCCCAAGTAGCCTTCTTCATGTTTCGTGAAATTTCCAATAAGTTTATTTTTTTGTGGACCACATTAGTCACACCCGTCCACGCTTCTTATATGTTTCTTCCATGAATGGCAATTTGATATGGACTATTTTGTTTTGAATTCTCTAGGACTATAAGCATGTTATAGTCAACGTCAAGCCTGTGCGGCTGTGGTAAAGACTAGCCTAGAAGCTTCTTGATAGATTTCTTTGCGAGTGAGAGAGTATAGTCGTCGTATCATTCAAAATTAGTCGACTCTTATAGACAAACACGCAATGAATGATGCACGCTACTTTTACAATATAGATATCAAACTCTGGAAATAAGAGAGAATATAAGAACTTGACTTAGATGTTAAACTGATGACCCAACCACTAACGTTTTTAGAGATTCTACACAGTAGATAAGCCACAGTTTCATCAGACACGGACAAGAAAAGGATATCTGGTTGATCATGTGATTGCCTACGGATCAACTGTGTTTCTTGGAATTTTCTAGATTCTATTGTAGATCTCCATTGTTTCGATACACACTTGATTATAAGGAGAGGTTTCACCGCAAGTCTCTCTAGGATTTGCTCAAACACATCGTTGGGTAGCAATTCCATACTAAGAGATATGGTATATCAACTGATGGATGAAGAGAGAACTGATGATTGGGACACAAAAAAAAAGGATTTAAATCGGAATACAAGAAGAAGAGGTCAGAAAGCAAAAATAGATACAAGGAACAAAATATCGATTACTTACATTTTCAGATGATAGATTCTTCTGTCTTCCTATAAGCTCCTAGGGTCCAATTATCTCGATGTAATCTTCTTCTATAATGATTTGATTTTGATCTGTATTTATCTTGTTGAAAGATTAATCATATCAATATATAGTAGAATAAATAAATAAATAAATGTCATTATAAAGTCAAAATTCTATTTATACCGTAAATGATAAGCAACCTGCTGCAAAACTTTGTCCAAAATTATCTGTAATACCTTTTTCCCTGTTTTAGTTAGTTCAGTGTAAATAAACCATAACTATATTAAAGTTTGATAGCATGGCGCATGCATCATGCATGAGAGACAATTAGACAAATAGCTTCATATGTAGTGTTTCCAATTCTATAAACCAGTAGTGATATATTTTTCTCATTTCTCCGATTGCAAAATTATTTGGGATGTTGATTCGTTTCGTGTTAAGTAGTGTAAACCACATTAGTCAGTTTGTATATTATTTGTTATAAATTCTTTCAGTCATGCATATATAGATAGTAAGATACAAAGACAGACGTAGGAAAATTTATCACCCCAATTTTAACATTTTCATATTATAAATTTACATATTTGATAACATATTAATCAATCGATACGTTTCTTTTCTTACCAACCAACAAAAAAATCTCCGGATCTTTGTCCTGAGCCGTCCCTCACAATCCCAAAAAAAATTCTCATCTACGTATGCTCAAAAACACTACTGACTTTTTTTTTTCTCTATGGACATTTCGAGTTTTTACCCGGTCCTCCGTAGTAAAAATAGTTACCCCAAACCCGGTTTACTCCTCCTCTTATGTCGTAACAATTCGGATGATCCGCAAGTACTTTAAGATTAGATATCGGAATAAGAGTGTTGTCCCAATCTACCATTTGAAGATTCCTAAAGTAAGACGCTTTTCCAAAACCTTCACCGGCAAAATGGCCACTACCCATTTGAGTTGTAGTATGTGAACCACCTGGTCGTGTGTTCACGATCTCGCCCCCGAACTGGACCATGTTCCCATGCTCTCTCAGATGTGTGAACAATGATACCGGCCAATACCCAACTAGTGTACCCGACCCAAACTGAAGCCACCAGTGTCCATGCTTTGGGTCCTAAATGATCAAAGATGAAATAAATCATACATACGTACATGTAAAAGATGAGTGAGCTGTGTTGACCGTGCAAAGGTTTGATAAATAAGCCATGTGCATGGTTTTAATGAAAAGTAGTCGTATGATTCAAGGGAGATATTAAATTTGAATTAAATTGTTAAGAGACAATTCTATTAAATTAGTATGACGTGCATGTAATAATCATTTGGTAAGGCACTTGAGTGCTCAAAACTCAAGTTAAGGGCCTTCTTTATGCCCCCACCAAATGAGATTAGGATCTAGACAAAAGATTTAACGTAAACTAAGTGGTTATATATAAAAAAGAAGAGAAGTCTAAGTTTTAAGTATATGATGAAACTAAATCAGTTAGATATATATAATGAATTACCTTCCATATCAATAAACTTATATCGAATTGTCCGCCTTCATACGACGAAACGGGTGAAATCGCCGCTCCAATCGCGATTCTATTGTTCGTTTGAACAAAACCAGAGCACAATAGGTTATAACATCCTGTTGCCTGGTAGGCATCCGACTGCAAGAAAAACAAATGTAGCATTTTAATCAACTGTAGAGAAAAGATAACGCTTAGAGTAATGTTTTGAAGTTGGATGAAATAAATTTATATATACCGTCCAATAGGTGAAGAATCTTGGGTTAGTGTCTCCGTATAGCTCCGGGCTAATCTGTCATACAAAATCAGAACCAAGTTTAGGAACATTTAATCAAGTAAATACAAGAGATACAAATAACACATTACAATAAAACAGTTAGTTTTATATGCAATAATAAATAAGGAGGTGATGGATGATGATGGCACGTGCCTGCCAACCAGCTTCGATGGTATTAAGATCGTCGGCGAAAGAACCGGCGATGACCCAAATCTGAGAAAGACTAAACTCGTATTGGCTTGTGACACGTGGCGACCAGACGTTTATACTTGCTTTTGCTCCGTAGTATTGACTTCCCGATACGTATCCAACCGCATGCTACAAAAATTTATATATGTCCATAAAAGATTACAATTTGTATATCGAGAAATGAAAAAAAAAAGTTGTAACTAGATATTTATTTTTCTTAATTTCTTTTTTTCGATTCGAGCAAAGAATAATATTCACTCTGACAAGTATAAAATTCTGTTTATGGCATTGCAAAGATTTGCGAGAAAGGTGGTTTTTGGTATTATTATGTATTTATCTATATGTTTTGTAAAAATAATTAATTAAGAAAAGTATATTAAACGTCTTGACTTTATGATAAAGTTCATTAACATAATGATACGTACCTCGTGGCCGTTACTACTCGAATCCCTTCTCACGCGCCTTATTTTCCGACCAAATCTACGGACATAACTTGCTCTTAACATGTCTTGCTCCGTCGTTCTTCTGATCGGAATCGTACCTTCCGGACAAGACTCACCGGATAAGCTCCAAAGCTGAAAATTTTCGTGGGATTCGTTTTCTTGGCTATGATGTCCTATGGGCATCTCCGGTGGATCCTAAACATGTTGAGAAAGCTTTAGAGACATTTTGTTTTTTTTTGAGATGAAAAGAATTATAGGAATAACAAGAAAATGTGAGTACCATTGGTGTTTGTCCCTGTAACAAAGGATGGTCAAAAGCAGGCTGGTGATGAGATGGAACACAATCTATCTTATCTCCATCTGAGCTCTGCAAGTTAAAAGAACATTAGAAGAAGATTCATAACTTTATTTAGATATATAGAAGAAATAAACATTTTAAGAGTTTGGATTTGCCTGAATGGTCTTGATGGCTGGTTTATTGATCTTTTCTAGCTGTTTTCTGATGTATTTCAGCTTCTGAATCTCTCTTTGTGGCCGGAGAGTCACAGTCTCGGATGTCGAATTTGGTGCAGAAGCAGAGGAAGACAAGAGACAGAGTAAGAGGATGAAAATGAAGATCATCAAGCAAGAAGAAGACATTGTAATGGCTGATGAAGAGACTCCTCTTTTTCACGGTATTGACTTTTTCAGAAGAGTATCATGAAAACACTGTTTTGTGTGGTGGTGTTGTGTAATGAAGATGAATGCAAAACATTTATTGCAAGCTTAGTGTTGTTGTTCGTCTTCTTCATGTCACTGACACATCTTTCAACAAACCCATTAAAGACATAAAGTCACTTCTCTAAGAAAACCTAGACCCCAACCCAAAGATCCAAGAGTTAATGAATCAAACTCACCCCTCAAAAATTAATGAATTACAGTAGAGTATATACGTAGCGTAAATTAATAAAATTCTTTGTTGAGAAAGGTTTTGGAGCATGTGGGTTTACACAAACAAGGTGATATAAATACTAAGGGTAGTGATGAAATCATGGCATGGTGTTGAATATTTTATTTAGGGTTTTGGGGGCAGTATTATATTAAATGATGAAAAGAAGAGAAGAGATTTTGATGCGGCTTTATCGTTTTTGTGAAAAAAGTACTTAATTTTGTGGTAAAACTTGGATTTGGTTTGAAAGATGAAAGTTGAAAACTTTAAATCTTGATTCTCTCAGCTATTCTCAAACTTTAAAGTTAAAATTCTGTTTCTACTTTCCACATCTTTGAATATCCAGCTACTTTAACTATCCAATCCAACATTTTTGTCAAATTAATTTTGGTACGTATGTGTTGTTCGATTTCTCTTGAATATACCAAAGGGTACATTAATTGTCCTTTGTCCCAAATTATTTTAGTTTTTTTTTTTTTTTTTTTTTTTTTTGTAAACGTCCCAAATTATTTTAGTTAATTATAGAATTTCCTCATAAATCTCAAGCAATTGGGTACAATGATCCGTAAAGCATGAAGTTTCATGTGACTAAACAAACCTACAAGGATATACTCATATACATGCATGAAGTACTCATAGGCTCCAACATCCAAACTCCAAGACAAGAGCACGTTCGTTAATTATTATATAAACTCATTTAGAAAAAAAAACATAACTATCCACATTAGTTAGCTAATAACATTTTATAAAACTATAGGCCAATATATATGAACATATATTCATTATATGGACAGTTGGACACAAAAAGAGATAAGTCATAAGTTTCGTTAAGTATAGTACTACTACTACTTGAGATGCATAGCTGATATGTTGGATTTTTTGGCTCCGAGTCCATCATCTATGGAAGTTCATCGTCCACTTGAAATATTTCCATTAGACAACCAAATAAAAAGCAAGTGGTTTGATTATTGTGTTTGTCAAATCTGTGGACCAATTTTCACCTTTTTTTTTTTAGAATTAACTATTTACAAATGTTAAACTTATGTAATTTGGCTTAGAAGAATCGTTCATAATGAAACAAGTAGACAAGTACAAAGTGTGAGATATGGACCTCGAGAGTGTATTTGTTCGAATGATATTGTCCAGTCTTTTAAATCGAGGGAATGATTGAGACCCCAAAGCATGCAAACATGTAATGTTGCCCTTTGGATTTCTATATTTAATTTCATTATTCAAGAAAAATACATGATTAGCTGCGTTAATTATGAATGTTCCTTCCAATCATTTTTTTTCCTCATTAATTACTTTCCTTTTTACCAAAACAATAAATATAAATTACAGAGCAAAGTTGACCAAACGAAGATTTTGTTTTAACTTAGCAATGCCTTCAAAAGAATCGAATCCTATCAACTATGCATAAAAAACGTAACATTTTAATCATCAATTTGATAGGGAAAGAGAAAAAGCGAAGAAAATTAAAGATGAACATTAAAAAGCTATCAAAAGGAGAATGGAAACAGTTTGATGTAAGAGCAATGATAGTGTCTCTAAAGTAGCCTCAAGACTCAAGAGCTCAGCTTTTTTCCAAATTTGATTTCGATCCATACCACTATATAGTATATACCAGTAAGTATATATCTAAGTTAATTAAGATCGTTATGGACTATAGTGTATACAGTATGAAAACAAAGTACGATTCGGCGTTGGAGTTATTAACTGTGATATGATGAGACATGATTTACAAAAGCGGCGTGTAAGGTTTGGGACGTTATTGTTCGGACCATGCATGAACTTTGTTTAGGGTACATCATCATGAAGCTTCTTTATGAGTTGTCCATTGGTCATGTAACCATGAAAACAATATATTACAGCCTGCACAGATTCAAGATTACACGTACTTATATATTTCAAGATAACAACATTGAACTTGTGATATCTACCATTTTAAGGATTTTTAAATACGAACTCCCTCCTCCACATTTTTAGTTAACCTATTTGATCATGGAGAAATTTTGAACAATTCCTAAGGTTTAATATGCTTGTTTCCTCCCAAAATTAACCTACAAAATCAGAACCTCAAAAAAAAAGATAGAAAAAAAAGAAGTAGATCAGTTTCTAACTATATACGAATGAAACATTTAAGACATAAATTAACAGAACTTGACATGTTTGAAATTAGAACCCGGTGTCCAAAATTACATTTTTCATCTCGATACACACACACACACACATGATCTTCCTCTCTTTTTTTTTTCATTGCTCTTTTTCTTGTTTTTAAGTGAACTTAAATTAAATTAAAGAAATATAATAACAAAGAAATAAACCCATAATAACGTTTTCTTGTTTTTCTTCGAAATCTCCAAGTTCTTGATCATTGTTTAACGAGGGTAGAGAGCGCCAAGCAATTATCAGCCATTTGGTACAAAACTCCTGCGGATTTATAAACGACGTTAACCTCCCGAGTCTCCTTCATCGCGTCGCTGCAAGAATCGTAGTCTGTCAACGCAGCGCTAAGGTTAATGTTAAGGCTAAAAGCATCATTCTCCTTAATGTTCTTAAGGGCCTTGTCCAAATTGTCAAACGCGCTATTGAAGTTGGACAAACAAGTCGCGACTCCTCCTTCACGTTTCAGCTCTTTCTCGGCGATTTCTTTGGCTTGCCTCGTACGTTTCATCAGCTCCCTTATGGCCATATCCGTTGCCGCGTTCACATTCGTTTGACCCTTGATGGTGCCTCTGCACAATGCTGGGAAATCCGACACCGTGCATGGGTCGATGAGAGGAAGGCCCAATGCTGCCACGCTTTGGCTTGAGGTGGTGGCAAGGAGGACGAAGATAGTCCCGAGGAAGGTGATGTAGGGATTGATAGACATCGTGTGCGTGTGTAATATATTACACGGAAACGTATATATTGTGTAATATATATACGTTCTTGTGTTTGTGATTTGAACACCGGGTGGTGGATTAGTTTTGATGAGGAGGAGGGAGGTGAGTTTTAGTTTTATATATGCTTAATTATGCAGTAAAATAAATGGTTATATTTAGTAAGTTTCAGACTAATTTGCCACCGGTGAATTAGACCGGACATAACTATTTTGGTATGTTTTGTTAATTAGGTATTTTAATGGGTTTATCGTTTGATCTTTGTTAATTTATTATTTTGTTTTTTTCAACTTATCTTGTTGTTCTATATTTGGGGGCAAAACTAGATTTGTTCTACCGTGAAATTGAGTTGAATTTTTAGTTATATCTAGTTTTACTTTTAAACGAATTTTAATTGATAAGATCAAAAAAGGATGAATCTTTTTGGATCAAGCGATTAACAAACAAAGAATGCAAGCAATAGTAAAACCTTTGAATCAGATACGTTGCTCTTATTGAAATCTTCTTTATATCTCTACCTTTTAGGCAAAATACTTAAACTGGGAGAAAAGATTCATGATCATCGTTGGGATAGCTAAGAGAGTAGTGTACCAGAGACAGATGACACTGACAGTTTGATCAGAAGAGTAAGTTATACAGATCAATAAAATTTCTCAACATTTATAGATCAATTTGCATCATCTTAACGCCAAGCCTTTCTCTTTTCTTATACAAATCCAGATAAAGATAGTGTCAATCTATCTGGTGTAGAAGGTTGAACGTTATTTGCTTACCTCACAGCGACTAAATTCCCCATGAAACCACCGCTTATCTCATAATGGCGGACACTTGAGAAGCCAGCTTCTAGAGCAAGAGTCTCTAGCTCTTCTCCTGCCAAAAGGACATATGACATTCCACTCAGCTAATCAAAACACATATAGTATAAGCCCTTCAAGTTTGGATCTTTAATTCCAGTTACAAACTTTGGAATCTGAGGGAATTAAAAATGGGTGCAAAATGTGGCAAATCCGATTAAAACACACATATATCAGCTGTGCCATGTAATGAAATGACATATAGATATTGATGGAGAACGAACCTGTTAGGTAACCATTGATTGAATCTTTCAGATATTCATACTCCTTTGAAAGACTATAAACAGTAGCCACAGGGACAACTACATTGTCTATCATCCAATCCTAACAAAACCAAATCACCAACCAAACTATTTCCTCAAAATGTAATTAGCAAATCAAACGAAATCACACACCACAGTCTGTATAGAATAACAAGTACCTGCATAAATGTAGTAACGGATTGGTTGCTCTTATTGAAATCAAGTATGGAGACTCTTGAACCTGAAAACCAACAGGAGATAGCTAAGCATAGCACAAAAGGCTTGGCTAAAACTCAGAGATATAGAAAAAGAATCACAGACCTGGTTTCAAAACCCGATACATCTCCCTCATGGCTCTAAGTCTATCAACAACGTTTCTAAGACCATAACCCATCGTTATCGCATCGAATTCACAATCACCAAATGGCAAATCAAGAGCATCACCTTCAATCCACCTAACAACACATTGATATAGTTATCAATTTTGAGTCTTTCCTCAAGAGAGGTTAGAAAACAAACAACAAGCATGATTTTACCAGTGCTCACTCTATAGACTTGTAACAAGACCTTGCCTTAAGTTTCTGTCTCGATGCTGCAACAGCTAGTTGTTCAGATGAGAAATCCAAACCCATCACCTATATTATATCACCAAGTTATTAAAACAAGAAAGAATCCACATTTCAAGAACACAGACCAGACCAGACTTAGCAAAAACAAACCTTGCCGGCTGGACCAACTTTCTCAGACAAGAGAAACGCTAAATCACCACTTCCACAACACAAATCAAGAGCGTAATCTCCATTTTTTGCTCTAATTTACAAATTAAACAACAAAAAATCAGGAATTTGAGAAGACTAATTAAACACAGAGCAACTTAGACAATAGAGATATATATATACCCGCTCCATGAGACAGCCATGTTCTTCCAAATTCGATGCTGACCTAAGCTTAAGAGATCATTCAACTACAAAACCATATAAGAACACGATTATTTTTATCAGGGATAAGCTTAAAGATAAGAAGGAGATAAGACAAAAGGAAGGGAGTGATTCAAACGTTATCATAAACCGGAGCAATGCGGTTGAATAGAATACGGCGTTCCTCCGAGCATTTGACCACCGTTATCCGACGGGATCGGAAATTTACCGGGAGCTTGCCGGTGAAGGTCACCGGAGAGACGATACCAAGTAGAGCAGCCATGTTTGGTCGTTAATTAACCAATCATGTTCTTTTGTTCCGATTACTCGGATTGGGTTTTAAAAAACTTATTTCAGTTAGCTAATGGGCCTATTTTGGCCCAATCGTATTAATTTGAGACCCAAACGTTTCGTCATGCGTGAATGAGTGTGTGATTGATTACAACGTATATGCGGAAAAAAAATAACTCACGTCAAATCCAAATTATTTTGGAAAACAAATATTGATAAGTTAATTAATTTAACTATATTTTTTTTTACATATGTCGTTTTGCAAACAAGAGGCTATATAGTCCATTTGACTTATAAAAATCACGAGAGCTAGGACAAAACATTTAGGAAGAGACCAAAGAAGTTATTTTATTCACTGACAATAATAGTTACAAAGCATTTTTGACTTGTCTCCTTGTTCCATCCTACATGTGAGTGAGTGAGTGTTAAACATTTCATCCAGATCTCGTCCATGCTTCACTCTTTTCTTTTCTTTGTCGGCAAAGCAAGGCAGAATTATACATTTTCAAATACACCCATCTTTAATTTTTCTTTTCGAAGGTTAAAATAAATGATACCACCATAATAAATAAAATTCATTCCTCGGTGAAGAATGATCCACTAGAATCATCCATCATAGCGAATGGCATATTCTCTGACGGCTTCCAATGGCGTTTCCTTTGGTTTATAAACCAGTTGTTGATTTGTTTCTGGTCTAACCCTGTTGCATCAGCTAATGCTATCTTATCTCCTTCCTGTGTAATGTACACACATTCATATCACACTCATGTAAATATAAGAAAGTGTAATGGTTGAGATGTTTATAAGTGTTGTTTTATTTGCTTACGGTAGGGTAAGGCCACTTGTAATGGAGATTCCACCAATCAAGAAGAGCTTGTCTTGCTTCTCTAGGTAGCTTTCCTTTCTTCTTCTTCTTTGAAAACTCCAGCTTTAGAGAACTTATACGGCTTCCAAATTTGCGTAGCAACCTATCCTTGAGATCACGGTCCTCGCATCTTTGTCTCCCGTCCTCCGCTACCTCATGATCTCCTCCACTCAGTTCCTCGTCTGATGATATTGCACCATCCTCTGTTAGACACAAATTAACATACAAATCAGTAACGTTTTAGGACTTAAAACATACGCTCACATGCACGTAGACAAAACAGCCAAGAAAATGGTTTGTAGCACGTAAATAAGAAGTAACGACTATGGAAACAGTAAACTATTTGTAACTTACTTCAAAAAAGTGAAAAGTAGGCTTTTCTTGGCTAAACGGCTAAGTGGCTAAAGAGAAAAGAGAGAGGGGCAGAAAAGGAAAAAGAGAGGGAAGGGAAGATCGAGGACGCACACGATTGAGTGCAGCAGTCAAAAAACCGCCGCAGTGAATAGTTACCTCCATTGTCATTTGTCAGGAGAGGACTAATAGTCTTGTCCCCATGAGGAGACATCCCTCCTTTGGCCTACTCATTACCCAATATGACTAAGACACGTGCGAATACCACGTAGAGGGTTGTGTGAACCCCCGGAAATAACGCTACACCTCTCATTTATGTTCTCCACAACACCCCAAAACCCAAATTTCCTTTTCACTCAGCTCTCTCTCTCTCTTTCTTAAATGAATTGCACATTTATATATTAGTATGCCCCAACGACTCTACTGACCCACTTACCCAGCTTCTCTGACCCAAAGATGATGATTCAAGAACATTACCTGATTTTACAATAGTTTTCACTATGTGACAGAAACTATAGTCGGACCAAGCAACCGTGGTTAGTCCAATTTAAAAGATCTAGTCAGTCCTACAAAAAATAATGGACTATATAATATATACACACACAATGTTAGTCACGTACTTTTACCACGTAGAACAAAGTCAAAAATACTAGTAGAGAGATCAAACAGGTGAATACAAAATTGGGAAATGTATACTGTAATGCATAAGGCATGAGTTGATAAAAAATCAGAGAGACCATTATACGTCCACACTTCACATAATCACATATGACTCGTTAGGTTAATAGTTTAATGACAAAACAAGTTAGGTTGACTGGTTGGAAACTAGGGTCGACCGAAGAAGATAACATGCAAGTAGACACGTGCAAGTAGCGTGCCGGAGAGAGACACAATACGACCCACCAAGGGAACAACGGAACAAGAGGGCATGGCAACCACACTATAGGCAAGCAAAAGAGTTGAGAAAAGATAACAGAAGCATAGTCACCGTCTTATAGATGATTTGATTGTGGTGTGTAGAGAACCCTATGTCTCCCTTTTTTTTTCTTTCTTTATAACCAAATCAAAAATAAAATCTTAGGAGAGCAAAAGAAGCTGGTAGGGTCTTTAGCGGAATCCGCGGGAGTCCATGTGACTTTCCTACCTTTTTACTTATTACTTTACGAGCAAAAAACCAAAAGGACCTCTAATTCAAGCTTATCATGCCACTATCTTCTTATTCTTGATCTCATTGCTATATTCTTTGTCTTCTAGATCTCAAATATGCTAAACATCCCCCAGGTTGCATGCAGTATTAACTTATATGATAGGAATATGAGAAAACTGGATCAGACAGACAAGAAACATGTTGACATAAATAGTCAACAACATCATGGAAGGAACTCATCCTATTAGCTACATGTTAGAAAAGAATGTGTTCAGGTAGTTCAAAGAAAAGCTTGTGCTAAATTAACAATCATTATAATCAACTTGGGTGGAAGTATTGTATTACTAAAGCAGATTAACAAGAAAGAAACCAAAGCATGTACACCAATCTTGTAAAACAATTGTAAGCTAATTTTGTTCTTTATTAGTTTTTAAGATTCATTCAGGTGAAAGAAACTCCAATCAGAAAGAAAAAAAGATGGTTAATAAAGCTCATGACAACCAATATAAAAGAAATGAAAAAACCAGATGAGATCATTCAAAAAGGCAACTTGTACTTGGAACAAATTTTAAAATAAATTAATCATAAACATTCGCCCCATTATGGACAACCCCTGCACTGATCTATTTTCAACCTTTTCCAGCTGATTCTCTCTAATGCTTAACTCTCGATTAGTTAATAAAAAATAAGCTGATATGTTTTTCTATATCAGCAGCTTTTTTTGGGTTCCGCAATAAACAATCTTACCAAAGTACAAGTTGAAGCTGCATTTGAGATCTACCACCATAAGGGAAAAAACTCTGCAAAGCTGAACAAAGTCCACCATACTATTGAGTTTTCATTTCTTTACAGCTAGTTCTATCAGGTGGATGTTTATTAATTATAAAAGAATTATCTAAGGTATTTCTAGCTAAAGTGACCAGTTGATTTGTTAGTTGTGTCTACATTGTTTTTGCTAGTTTTAGAACACTGATAGATAATATCAGCAAACACACAAAGAAGGGCAAAAATTTGTTGAAGCGTTTCACTTTCATTTAACAATAAAACCTAGAGAGAGACCTCTAAACCCCATAAAAACTGAGTCAGTAGTTTTTAGTTTATTATTACTCACATGTAATGTAAGTCCAACAAGACTCCAACAAGGACATGCAGATAAGAGCAGCCACTTGGCAATGATACTATTTCCGATGATCAACAAAAATCTTTCTCAGATCATTGGAACTTGAAATCGACCAAAGTTAAGCTCAGCATAATAAATGTCTTTCAATTTTCATTTGACAAAGAATGTGTGTTGTATAACTTTCATAGTACTACTATTAAACTGAAATAGTCTTATCCTTATTATTATAGTAGATGTCTAATAGAAATTTTTATAGTGAAAATTTAATAACTCTTATAATGAAAACTTACTTTATTGCTAATTACTCTTTTGGTTTATTGGTTATAAAAAATATCACAGCAAGAGACATTGGAGTCCTTTGATAAGGTTTGTTACCATAACTAAGAAGAACACAAGGTAAAACAAGAGCAATATCTTAAAAAACTTGTGAACTTTTACACTTCTTGTTAAACGAGAGTTGAAGGAAAATAAGTTCATGAGAATCATCAACTACACTTATTGTTAAAAAGTTATGACTAGGTTTTTCTGTCAATTGGGGTTTCTTTTTTATTTTCACTGGAAAAAAAAGCAACGAAGTTGAAAAAACATTCAGTACGCAACAAGCCTCTGAAACGTCAAAATCAGAATCTCTACCGCAAAAGTTTATTGCTTTCTACACCATTTTCTTTCTGACAGAGAAAGAAAGAAGAGAAAAAAAGATATATAAAAGCAAAAAAATGTATGATTAGCACAAAGATCAACAAGAAAAAGAAAAAAAAAACTATCAAGAGAAAGAAGAAAGCCCACCACACTCCAAACACCACCTTAATCTTATGGCTCTTAAAAAATGAACGAGAAAAACATAATTACACAACACCTTAAAAACAGACCTGAGTTTCACCCGTGGGCAAAGAAAAGCAGACACAAACACAAAACACATAGAAAAAAAGTAGCTATAGAGTTGAAAGATGTGGCTCAGTCACCAAAACTAGGGTTTATCATTTTTACTAGTTAGCTTTTATCACACATAAAAAACCTAGGGTTCTTCTATCACTCTAAGCTCCCAATCATTTATTTAAAAAAACTGTTCATATGAATCAAAACTTAAGTTAACGAATTTAGTATCCACCGGGTTGGTGTGGTAAGTTACTCTAACTGAGATACAAAGAAGCATAATAATATATATTAAAAAGTAAAATATCATCAAAGATTTTAAAAAAAGACATAAACACCAAATCGAACAAGTGAACCAGAGGGTTAATAATGGAAGACATACCCGAAACGTTCCTAGCAGAATCCACACCAGTACATAGGTTCCGTAGCTGCATCTCAATCTTGTTCAAGAAACTAGTTGCCTCATCAAACGGCCTTGCAAGATCCGATTTGTATTTCACCAATATATCACAGTACGTTTCCTGATATTAATTTTTCCCTTTTTTTTTTAGTACAACAAAAAAAGAAAAACATAAAATCCACAAAAATCAAGAAAAAGTGAGAGAGAGAGAGACCATAAATTCATCAAGCTCAGGATCAGCTCCGTAGCAAGACAAAGGAACAACGTCTCGCTTATACACATCACTCTCCCTTTGAATCTCCTCAAGCAAACACGCTATCTCCGGTGGTGCTCCGACCTTGTTAAAACCATAAAATTACAAAACTAATCAATACCGTTTAGACAAAGCATCTCAATCTTTTGTTATCTTTATCCTTAAAGAACATAAAAAGTGAAACCTAGATTTTTTTGTCTAGATGATCACCTTTTGGCAATCGATGTAGGCTTGAAGTAGGCGAGGATACGAAGGATGTGAAGCGATTTTGGACTTGATGACACTGAGAGAAACGTTATCATCGTTTCTACGGATCTCCGGAGCGATCGAAGCAGCCTCCGAGGACAAAGCTGAGGCGGCTGCTGAGAGTAGCTCGTCGGATCCGAAAACATCAGAGACACGATTCTCACCGGCGGAGGAACATAGCAAGGCTTGGTAATCGGAAGGGAACATGAGACTCTCCGGTGACATCATCAGCACCGCCTTATCTGAGTAATCACCGGCCGAATGAAAATTGTACATTCCATCCATGGAGTAGGAGAAGATCGTCGGTGGGAAGTGACCCAACTCTATCGTCTTCTTCTTATTATTCAATCTTTCTTCTACAAGAATCAAGAATCAATGAAGAAGAATACGAAACCGCAAAGCTTTTTTTTGTGGTTCTTACGATATATATCTATGGGGAGTGTTTTTATTTTTCTTGTGTAGAGAGAGATACGGTGAAGGAGAGAGTGGAGGCAAGGATCATATTTTTATTTTCTCTTTTTTATGCGAAAAGGGAAAAAAATAAAATAAAAAGATAATTAAAAAAAAAAAAAAGTTGGAATGGAGAAGAAAAGATAATTACGAAAAAGGACAAATGCTATAAGGCTCGATTTGAGCCTTCAGGCTTCACAGTTAAGAGTAAATAAGGCCCTCCTCCTTAACTAACATACCAAAGGTCCAAGGCTGTGTTATGCCTTAGTATTTGCAATGTTTTAGCAGCAACATATGTTTGATGTATTAGTGTTGGATCTAAACATGTGAACACGCGATATTGTGATGTATATTAATGTTGTTGTTGTGGGATATGCGTGTGTGAGTTGTAGACGATACATAAGAGTTTTAATATATAAAAATTGGGTACTATCTCAGTGTTTGTATATAAATTATCAAAAAGTATATATTAGTAAACAGTTTTTCAATTAAATAAATGCTTAAAAGAGATTTTGTGAAAATAAACTAATTAGTATGGAGTTACGTGTATATATATGTCTTTTGAGTTTTGATTATGTGCTTTTATTTAAATCTTATTTTTAATACATTTAATCATTTACTTTTGTGCTGGTTGTTATAATCATTTTCCAAAAGTATTTTTTGTTTAGATGAAAACATCATGATCGGGAATACTGTTAGATATAATTTGTTGTCACGAGAAGAAAATCAGAGAAAATGGCCATAATTTAATACAATTTATGTTAACCCTGTTACTACAATTTAATATTGAAAGATGCTGGGCATAATATAGTTTGATATAGGTTATTAGTTTGTCGTAAACCAAAGAGTCTAAACCATCTCCAAAGCCTAATTACAATTTGCAAAGATTGTTACTTGATTGCAAATATGTGAAATAATTAGTGTTTTTAAACTCAAACCAAACCGATGGTCGGACCTGGTTGAACCATGAACCGAATGCATCGTTGGGTTGGGTTGTTAATATAACTCAAAAGTAGACTACTAAGAGCCGCAAAAATTTAAAACCGATTAAACCGGTTAAGGATACTAGTTTATTTAATTTTAACGGGAAATAAAAAAGAAGAGCAATTTTGTTTATTATATTGTGATTCTTACCAAAAAAAAAATTATATATTGTGATCACTAATCTTGTCATAGTGGTAAAAATCGTAGTACATATACATATTGATGATCACTAAATTTGCAACGTTTATATTGCGATACCCCTTAATATTCTAAATCTAAAATGATGATATGCAAAAAAAAAAAAATGATGATATGCAAAATATTTGATGAGTGGTTGATATCAAATCTGAAGAGCATATGGATAAGATTAGCGATGCTTTTAGCTTGGGACTTTTAATATAGAGATCATAGAGTTTGGATACATAATATTAATTATATACATCCGACGTTAGACGTTTCCATTGTACGGAACCAAAACGGGTTTCAAGAAGCGAAGGTCTCCGTTCCTACTTCCTAGACAAGTCCCTATGGAAAATTGTTCCTTCTTTTGTTCTAATTAAAATTAAAATTTAGTATCTAGTATCTCTACTAGTATTTTGCTTTAGAATAGTTAATCTCTGAGTAAAGCAAAGTTTGTGGATAAAATCAAGAATAAGATAAACATAGGTCTAGGAGTAGGAGGAGCTACAAGATCAGTGGTCTTATTAGCTAAGCTATATATTTTTGACGATATTCTGATATATCATTAAGTTTATGAATGTGATTACTGATTAAGCCAAAAGTAATCTTTTTTGTGTGTCATATACATGACGACTTTAGCAAATGAAAACGAACCAAGTCATTATTAACAAAATTAGACATAAGCAATTTAGAATATTTCCTGATTTTATTATTCTATATTTATAAATTTGAAATTGGCCGTAATTTGAAGGGAGTATTTAATCAAGAAAGAAACGAGCACTTTAATACAAAAGTGAAAGGGAAAAAAAAAACGAGGAGCATCTATAATATTTCGAATAGAACCATTCTTTTTAGTTTTGTCGACAGCTTTTTAAGTCTATCAAATAATTATCAATTAGGAAGTGGCATGTTCTATCATACTACTTTTAATATAAACTTTGTTTCTGTTTTTCTTCTTTTAAAGACTAGAGAAAGTCATTTTCATTTTAAAGGTAGTTGTGAACTATTGGTTGCTTTAAATCACCTAAGGTATCATGAATAATCAAGGGAGAAATTAGGGTAAATAAAGACATGAGATTTGAAAATGGGTTTGCCCAAAAAAAAAAATGATGTTTGAAAATAAGACGAAGACGAAGACATTAGGTAAATTATTTTTTTGCATCATGGAACTCTCTATTCTAAAAATGACTGAATTGATAAGATAAAAGAAAAAAACAATAATATTAATCAAACCACTAGACCATAATGTATAGGGTTGTCCAAGAGTCGA
Organism: Capsella rubella; assembly: GCF_000375325.1. NCBI lineage: Eukaryota > Viridiplantae > Streptophyta > Magnoliopsida > Brassicales > Brassicaceae > Capsella > Capsella rubella. The sequence goes on from NW_006238923.1 coordinate 8,277,914, forward strand.
TATAACATGATCTATATTTAAATTTGTATGTTGAGAATTTTCGTTGGAAACATATACTACTTAATTTGTACCACTACGCATATATAATTGGTGAATAATAAATAAATAATGATTTAATCTATAAATGGTTTTGTCCGCTGAACTCATGTAACCATTCTAATCCTAAAATTCTTAATTAAAGAAAATTTTATTTATTTCTTAATGGTGAATGTTTATTGTGATTTTAATTAAGTTTATGATTCATTATAAATCAAAATGTTCAATACAAGGTGAAGACTAAAATAAAAGCTAGAAATATTTTCTTTACCAATTTCTCTTATTATCCATGCGATGCGCCACTTGGATGCGGCATGTTAAGTACTGAGCTCTCCGAACTACATGCGATGCTTTATTAGAGTTCTTGTAATTGGTTGTTCACCATATGTGTAGGCTTTGTGTGATTTGATAGATTCTTTTCAATTTTCTCTAACCTATCTCCCTACCCTATCCATATAATTGCAATAATTTATCACCAAAATAATGCAATACGACATAAATATATGTAACCATACCATAAAATTCGTCTATACCTACGACCTACACATGCAGCTAACGTACTACACTTGTATAATTCGGTTCGTGGTCCATTCTATTTGTGACCTAGGATCAGATACACAAATTATTGTCGATTTTTCTTTCGATAAATGTAAATCATCCTACTCGATAACCCGTTTTTTTTATCGAATATGTTTCTTTATTTCTCAAAAAAAAAAAAAAGGTGTTAAAGGGTCTTTTCGTTGATGGACAGGTTGATTGACCCATCCATTTTCGGGCCATGTTTGTTCGAAAATAATCTGACACAAAGCTACGGTTTCGTATGAATCCATGTAAAAAACAAACACAGGTTTGGTCCCTCCCATCCCACTCCCTTGGATCTCGACCGTTGATCCACTCATATTTTTATACATGTTAGGATTACTAGTTCATAGACCCATGCAATCAGCATGAACCACTTGTTACACTTTAATATTCGAATTGATAGTTATATCTGGTCCCAATGTAGCAATGGTTATAAGCGTATATAGCCGACTATTCAAGTGTTTTACATCAAGGAGTAATTTATATTAGGCATGTTGGTACTGTTATTTTGTGCTGACTAGTTTGGTTATCTCTTACAGACCTAATGATATACCATATTTGTATTCAAATATGATAACATTAGTCTATTTTTACTCTCATGCATTACTATTACTAAAGTTTGTTTGAATCAATTAGAAGTAACTAAATATATAAAACAAGTGATACAAAACACTTTTTCTTTAGTGATATCTTAGTCTTAGAATATGATGTAGAACAAATATTTGATATGATTCGAGCAATGTGTGTAAGATACATATAATTGATATGATTCGAGTGATGGTTGTATTGTATATGCCCCATATGCATTCCTAACTGATAAGAATCTGTGTTTTTTTTTTAATATTCTGTGTGGTAAAAATTTAGTAATCATTTGAAAATCTTTTGGTTTAAAAGTTAGGAATCAGTGTTAATAGCATCTTTGGTCGATGTTATTATCACTGGTTTTAACATATAGAGAGAATTATATATAACCACTTGAAATGATTGAGCATAAAAATATTAATTATTGATCTCATGTAATAAACAAAAAAAAACCTCACATCCAAGAAAGTTAAATGTGAACATACCTGCTACTATTATTGGAAACGGACAAAGTAACCGAGAATAGATAGATATTTGTGGACTACGATAGACCAAAAACTTCAGGTTTTATAAATCTGATTAGAGCATGCCTAACATATATCTCGGTCTTTGTTGTTCCTAATCAAGCCTTATATACACAGATATATTCCATCACATCTTCTTGATGGACGTAAGCCAAATTCTTTGAATTCTAACTATATTTTTATATGAATAAATTTTCCATTTTCAACCAAATTATATAATATCATCTTTAGCCAATCCAGACGTGACAAGAAAAATACAAAAACAGTCCAAATACGGTTCGTGGACAGAGTCTGACAATCAATTTGTTTACATTTTGATTGTGGTTTTCATTAGCTGTAAAAGATCACTAGTATTGACTAATTATGGATTAGGTATGTTTTTTTAAAAAAATATGGGGGAATAAACCTAGTGAAATGCAGCTTAAGTAGCACGAAACATAGTGTCATATGCTTATTGAGTTAGTTAGTAATCATATGCCACCATATTGGTTGTTAATATATAATTTCTTTTGGGGTCAAAGTTTTATTTTATTCAGTCTCGTCTAGTAATCGTGGAATTTATTCTTTTCGTATATATATTACACACAACATCTCCAACTATCATCTAAGTTGTAAAAGATCAAGAACTGAACTATTTGAGTATTAATGAAGATTTAATTAGTTAAAACTAAACAGTAGTAAGAAAATTCTACAAAAATATATAGAATCAAAATCTGTTTTTTTTTCTTCTTCTTAGAGTTAGATTGATCAGCCAACTACTTAATTATAAAGATATTAATATTTCATGGATTTCAAGTTTGATGTAATTTTTTTTCAAAATTTAAGTCGAGATCCGGTCTAAAATCTAGACCATATATAAACAAATGAAGATACAAAAGGAAATCTTCTTTATAATAATAAACAAATTAAAATTAGCTTTAGAATACAACAAACTAACAAAATGAACAAAGGTGCTTTCAATTATATAGAATTAAAAAGTGCATCAGCACTGTTATAGTGTTATATGCCCACTGCGGTCGGAGAATATATGCGTCTCATATATTATTTTAGTCAGGATTGGCTTTCACTTTACTATTTGTACTACGTCCATAATCACTATTACTCTAGTAAACAAGTTTCAAGTTGGTGTATATGTTACTAGTACTATTACTAATACTAGTTTTAATGTTCTTACAGACAAAACAGCCACGTGCGTGTTTTGTGTTATAAAGCAGAAACCCCAAAAATCTGGTGATGTTGTGGGCATGCATTGAAACAGAAAGGAAAGATCGAAACATCATCGTCATCATCATCATCATATACATATGATATGCAAAGTGTTATGAGAGATGGTTGTTGTTGTTGAGTTAATAATATTCTCTTTTGTTGTTGGAAGTGGTCCTAAGTTTTGTGTCTGTGGTCCATCAAATATACAAAACTCTTTTTTTTTTGTCTTTGATTTTGTTACATATATAATCTTAAAACTGTCTCGAAAGTTAGCTAATTAAGGTTTCGATCAAACAGAAGCAAGAAAGTTGTCTCTGATTCATTCCTTCACGTTAGCTTCTTTTCCTTTGTGGTCCTTACTTTACCAATACGAAACAAAGATACATAGAAGAACAAAAAATTTGGTGAAACCAAAAAAGATTGAAGAGAAACGAAACCCAACAATTTTTATTTTATTTTGAAACCCTATTGCACTTGATGTGGGCCTGATCCGGTTCAACCCCTATTTTGTTAATTTATGTAAAAGTATCAGCTGACTTACTCACAAAGATCAAACTAAAAATTTGACAAATACATATAGATAAGTTTTAAAATACCTTCAGAATGATTTCTTTAACTATATGCCTCTTCTATTATTTGCTTTTAAACGTGGCCTAATTGTTATCGTCGTTTGTGACTTGTGAGCTCCCCGCTCTGCGCAAAGTCAAATAATATTCTATTTTCGTGGATTCAAAGTTTAGGTTTAATCTCATCTAGCTCATCAAGTTCGGTGCATGCATATAAAAAAAAATGAAAATAAGCAATTAAGTCAAAGTCCAAATTATATGATATATGGCCACGTTAATCAACGTTGATTTGTGTTGAAAAAAAAAAAACAATATTATTGCATCAATGGAAGCTAATAAAATAACCACTTTACAAAACTAAATGAGCCTTGTACATTCTTTTATTAAGTCTTAAGAATAATAAGAAAGTAAAAAAAAAGTATATATATTTTGAGAAAGCGGTTTATGGCCTCTTTTTATTATGCAACTGTGGATGATTATTAACTCCGGCCATATAGTATTATAGTCTCTTCGGGAACAAAACATATTTTCCCATATAACCTACTTTTTTATAATGTCAAAAGAGAAAACATAATTAAAGCGAACGAAAAATATTCCATTTTCCATTTTCGACAAAGATATCATTCTTTTTCTTATCTGAATAAAAATGAGTATTTTGTTTGGGAAATTAAATTCGAGAAAAAGCGTACAGTTTCAAAACATTCCAGTGAACATGATGCTATCTTTCATGATGTCTTTTATAAGCAAAGAGATATGATAAACTACTTCAACAATCAATTTAATTATGCTATTATCGAATTTAAATTAGATTGCGTGGATCTTTTGCCTCACTCATCACCCTCTCCGGTTCTGTAAGTGAAATAATTAGTTTAGTAACCAGACAAAACATGTGTACGCATTAGTGCATAATTACAATATATATTCATTGTCTTACGAAAGAATATAATTGTACTTTTGACTCTTCCACGGCCACGGGTTTGGTTTAATTATAAGTTTATATACAACAACATGACAGATACTTCCACGCATACTTGTTTTCGACCCAACACATCATGTGTTCGTTTAAAGTCGAACGCATAATATGTTTCTGAATTTGTATCCACTTGCTCGTTGATAGCCATTAATCTAAATACTTATTCAAATACAACTATATATATAATTATCTAGATATATATTAACCTATCTAACTAGATACAAGTTAATTATTTGGATGAAAAAAAAAAAAGAAGGTCCATGATCAGTAGCTCATATGATGTGTATGGATGACGCTGCTTTGGTGGCTCATAACTACATGTATTACAAATCTTGATTGAACAAGGCTGCAAGTTGCAAGCATTAACGCTAGCTCGTGCTTCATGATGTACAAAACGTTTTTTTTTTACGATTAATGATGTCAAATGTTTAGAATCTTAACCCACGAGGCAATAAATTGTTACGATTGTTGATGATCCATTAAACCAATTCATTCCAAATATCTAGTCAATCATGGGTTAACAAACATACGAAACATTTAGTGGGCCGACCTTGTGAGCCTGTTTAAGACAAATGGTATTGTGATCACTTTTGTGTTGTAGTGATATAGCAATTTAAGTTGTATAGTGGTTCTTGCAATTTGGTGGGTGAACAAGGAATGACCAATTGGAAATAGACATATTATCAAACTATACATCCAAAAAGGACAATCTATTAAGAAATGCCTACTTACGCATAAATAATATATGGAGTTTTGGATTTAAATAATTTAAAAAGTAATTTATATATATTAAAATCTTAATCACCTAATTTCACAAAGATGATTAAAAATACATAAAATACAGTATTATCACCGTCAAAACAGTAAAGGGCAAATTGCTGTTTATATATATATATAAACAATAAAGAATGATACAAACACTCTCTCCCCCATTTATGTATCAAACTCATAAGGTCATTGGTTGAATTCTGAATAAGGGAGCTTGAGCTTTCCTCGGGAGCTTCTAGGTGGACCTGAGGGTTTGCTACGGCTACTCCACCACCAAGTAAGAATGTTAACGTTCACTCCCTACGTTTAACCGGATGGGTTGAACCGGCAAGTCATGTAACGGCGGATGGGCTCGATCCTTTTCGAGCCTCCCAAGGTGTTTTTAGCTTACTATCTGCTGATACCTCTTCTCTACGCTTATAAGGGTTTTGCTTTTTTATTTTCCCCATTAGTATCAGTGTTCTCAGTGCCTTGATGTTCTTGTTGAGCCATTATGTTCGTTTGTCTTTGTTTTATACAGTTTTCTTAAGGAGTTACTGATCACTACGTTTAGTCGTATGCTTCAAAAATATATAAAGTTGAAATAGGTCGTTTCCAATGAACTATTTCTTCAATAATTCGTATAGGTTGAATTGGTAAAAAACTGTAAGGAATAAAGTTGTTGAATTAGGTGTTCACTTTTGTCAAAGTTACTAGGGATTTGTTGTTCAACTAAATCATATGATTTGGTCCAACTTGATTTTTACTAAACTTTAATTTAATGAATTTCTGTAATGTGAATGCGAAATTTTCTTACAAACTAACTCCAACTCATCAACAATTATTTCAAACATGTTTACAACTAATAATTGCATATAATTCAACAACAAGACAAACAAACTAATAATTGCATATTGCTATAATCTTTTTCGTTTTGTTTCGTTTCGTTTCAAATTCACATACTGATGATAGTCTGATACACACACACTGATAAGTGATAATAACACTCCCACACAATGACACATATCCATGCAGTATGCAGCAGCACTTAAATGGACTTGGGCCTTGTGGCCTGATTCGTATAATAATGCCTTCGAGTACTTTCAAACTTCACACTCATTTCCTTATAGCGTACGTAACGTAAATAATTGGACCAACAACTCTAAAATTATCTAATAGCTTCTTCTTCCTTCACTCTTCCTACGCCTCTTAACTTCTTTGGATTATCATTCACGTAACCCAACTTCAAACAAACTATTAAAGATAATCACATTTTCTAAAATCCCTTTCACATTTAGCTAATTCGTTTATTAGTAACTTAATTCATCTAATGAATACAATGAACAATAGTACGTACACTACAGACGATGAAATTAACTTGAAACTTTGATAATTTTAACGGACACGATTGTTAGATCATTCTACGTTGAGAAACTCAAATTATTCTTAAACGCGAATTTCAAATCGCTAAAACCAACGTTTGAACACGCAACGATAACTCTCTCCGCGGCGTGACTTTTATTCAAAATAGCGTCTGCGTTTGGCAGAGTCCTCCACTTACAAAGCTTTCCTCCTTCAATCTCCGCCGCCACAATCTCTCCGCCGTTCTCCGCCGCGTCATGTATGTAAACCATATCTCCCACCGCGTTAAACGTTATCGTCGTCAACGGCCAATCAGAATCAGCTCTTCTGAGTTTATCAAAACACGCCCTCGGCATAGACCCAATCGATTCGAATCTCGCATCCATCGGTGATTCGTCGGAAACTATAACTTTCCAAAGTTCGATTCCCGTCGGATTATCTTCTCCTCCGGTGATCCCAGCCATGATTAGACTCTCACCTGAGAATCCAATCGAACGAGAGTATAGTCTACACCCGCCGGGACAGAGTTCCAGAAGCTTCGTCCACGATTTGGTTTCTGGATCGAAGCTACACGCGACGCCTGATCTCTTCTCCGTCACGTACATCTTCTCCGAACAAACCGCGACGGAAAGCCACGTGGACGACGCGGATCCGTAGAGAAAATCCGGCATCGATTCGCATCTCTCCCACGCGCCGTCGTCGGATCCGACGTCGAAAATCTCAACGGCAAATCTATCCTCCTCGAAATCGCAAACGCCGCCGGCTACGATCAAACTCCGTCCGACAACGGCGACGATCGGATCGACCCTCCACACTCTCGGTGGCGCCACGTGTCTCCATGTGAGGTGAAACGCGTCGATCGAGAAGGACAACCCCGCCGGAGACAAAGCGTAGAGCAACGTGGAGTGAGAGGATCGAGCTACGGACACGTGTTGGACGGAAGATGATGACGTGGACTTAAGCTCGGTCCATGAATCGGACTTAGGATCGTAAGCCATCGCAGTCGCCGACATGGTATACGGCGGAGAAGTCTTCTGGCTGTAGAGGAACAACCACGGCACAATTTTAAACCGGCGTAGAGAGAAGAAGACGGCGCGGTTCCATGATTTGGAGACTTGGCAAGCGGAATCGAGGTCGAGAAGTGGTAGATAAGAGAGAATCGATTCGAGTATGTCTCCGTCGATGGAACCTTCTCCTTCACCATTGTTGAAGCTGTTATTCGCCATTTTTATATAATGCAGAGGAAGCTCAAGGAGGGAACAAAGTCTTTATATAGGGAGAGGCGTAGAGAATAAATGGCACGTGCGTGATATTAGTTCTTATGTGATTATAAATTCATCTATGTATTGTATTTTACAAATTTATAAGCTAAACTGATTACAAAAACAAATCATGAAAAGATTAGCAGAGGAGAAAGGGAACTAATTACAAGATCTTAAGTTTAAACTACGTACATGTACATTGACCAACACAACATCATCTACCTTATCCATCCACCAACTCTACTCATAAATGTAAATTGACCAATGCACACCTAATTATCATAATGACCATTCATGTTGTCCCCATGTATCAATGAGTTTATCCGATACGGAGTGGAGCCAAATACGTTAACTCATCTTAATACAAAGTTCATGCTCAGAGGGAGTTCCAAATCAATGGTAATATGTGATACTAGAAGTCTAGAAGCAGTTAACAATGCTTGATCATTATGTAATGTTATTGTATACTACTTGTTTATGAGTCTTTTATCTTCTCTTCCAAATCTGAAGAAATAAATGGATTAGATGATAAATACAACCTGAGGAATAAATGTTAAGCCTGTACCATTGGCTACCTTCCCAGGTACCATTTTACTCTCACTGGTTGATATCTGTGGCTCCAAATTCTCTACTTATGGTACAGATAAGAAGATATTAAAGAACAGTGACATAAACCTCAGATTAAAATGACCAGGAGAAAATATATTTATGCAAAAAAGAAAAAAGAATCGGAGAATAAATAATTGATTAGAAGACCAATAAATAATGATAACCTCTACTACTACATGATAAGGCTTTGAGAAAGAGATGTGAGATGTCACTAACACTCTTGAAAGCTTCACGGTCAATGAGATTATAAAACATAAATACCACTCACTCTTATTGTGATTTGGAGGGGTGAGGAATTCAATCTATAAGCACTTCGTTGTGACACTTTGGGGTTTTTAAGTATGTTTACAACATTTACACAAAAGGATGAAATTACAGAGTAATTAAAACTATTGGATCTATTTTAGTCGCTCCCTCAGCTTTCTAACTATCTTGTCAACGGGTAAAGATCCCACTGGACCCACCGGATCAAGCGATTCATCATCCGAACCCTCGTCGTCAAAGTCATCGTCTATGTCACTGTAATACTCTACAGACTGATCCTTGTCTTCCACGTATTCCTCGGCTGCACCATCACTATCCGGTAAGACCAAGGCTGTGTAAGTGTGTTCTGCAGCTAGTGAAGTGCCTTCTAATTCTTCCACCTTCTTCAATAGATCGTCCGGACCTAGGTCAAGCTCTTCAAGAATCACTGCCTTGGATGTTTCCAACGCCCGTTTCCAGAGAGAGATCATTTTGGGGCTTGAGATCACTGTATTTGGATCAGACACTGGTTCTTCTTCAATGGCTTTGTCTGAAAAGCAAAGAAAGATAGAATGATATATGAGAACTTTTTTTTTTTGGAATTATCTATTGGAAAATAATTTTTTTTTTTCTTCAGAAAGTGTAATGGTTGAAGACTGAAAACATGTAAGAGGTTTATGAGTACTCAAGAATCTTATACCTGAGGGATCAAGTTCGTTCACTATGTTGGTTTCAGAAAGGTTTGGAATTAAAGGATTATCCAGAAACCGCGACTTCCACTCTCGTCCTCTCCACATGAGTATTTGCTCATCATCGAAAGACAGAAGCACGCAAGGAACTAACTCCTGGTAAATGAAGAGAAACTTTTTCAGATGTATATTCATAAATGTTGGATGATGAAGCTTTGACAACTGAATACTAAGACCACAATTATGAGATGGAACATGAAAACAACTGTATAGTTGAAAAATACTCAAACACAAAATATTTATATGAAACCAAGAAATTGATCAGTATAGAAAATAAAGAGTATAAGGAACTTTTGTCTTCCTGACAAGCAGCCGTTGAAGGTTATAAAACTACAGAATTCCTAAACTACGTGAAAAGAAATTTAAAATTTTTATACTTAAAATGTTTCTAATTTCCACATTTGAGATCGACCAAAAGTGATTCCACTGAAGATGCAGAAATGTGCAAAGTATAAATGCAAATAAAAGAAAAACCTGAAGGATTCATAGACCTTAAGCTTAGCGCCTATTTTCTTATAATCGCTTGGTTCAAGTCCTGGGCAATCAACTTTCACCAATGAACTCAGTTCGAAGGCATCTCTAACATCTTTGACCAGCGACACGTAGACTCCATTTTTAGCTGCAATGCAAAACAGAGACAATAACAGTAAATATATAACCAAGTGTCTAACCTCTTCTTACACACTACGTGCCAATTGACTTCAATGAATGCTGAAAGTAACAAAACAGGATAAAAAGCTTTAATGATAAGATACACTTACACAACTTGCATATGGGCCTAAGAGACTTGCCCTTAACCCTGAACTCATGAGCTTCTTCTTTAGTCAATCCTTCAGGAACTTCTTGAATGAGCTTTGGATAAACAGGAGCTGCTGGTTTCCACAGCATTAATGGGTACTGCGGACGTGTGCGGTAGTTGTAATTTCTACCCCTGAATAGGTACACCACACCTCCGACTCTGTGAATGATCTCGCCTCCTGTCTTTTCCTAGATAAGAGCAACATGAAAAGAGACTGGAAAGTTTAAGAAACTAGAAGCTTCGGTCCATCACTAGTCCATCAATACGAAGTAAACATTCAAAGAAGTTATCTTTTATTACTTTCTCAAGTCACAAAACATCAACTATCAAAGATAAAACTTGGAATAATATATCAAACAACCCAAATCTTTCTAGTTCTAGTCTCCTGTATATCTCCACTTAAACAAAGGTTCTAGTTCTAAAAAAACTACAATCAAGAATCCAAACAGATACCTCAAGAACACGACACACGTTATCCATATCCACAGTAGGAACTCCTTTACATCGAACCTTACACACACGTCGTCTCTTCCAATGCGAATGTATCAATTCCAACATATTATGTGTAAATCCATCTCTTCCTATAATAAACAATCAAATCCAATAAGTTCAAAAACTACAATCTCCAAAACTCTCAAGTTCAAAACGTGAAGACAAAACAACACTCACCCAAATTAACCTGACGATTATCATGCATATGAGGCTTAATCAACATCCCTTTCTCCCATCTCTTCAATGGCTCTCCTAAAATCTCATCTCTATTCAACCCTTCTTTAGGATACCTCCCAAACGGCAACGGCCCAGGCATTTCCACATACTTAACCCCAGACTTCCCCGCCGGCGGTGGATTGAACGAATCGAACAACGGAATCTTCTTCTTCGATTTCTTCAACGGAGCTTTCCCAGTCCACGGTCTCGGCATCGTCGGAGGCGCAAACGGCATAAACGCCGGTTCACGTATCCCAACCGGTTTAACCTTGGGGGTCTCGGAGTAACTGAACTGAAACTCGAACGGAGCACCGGGAAGCTGGTAGGAGACGCCAGAATCGCCAATTAAAATTGTGCGGTCGCCTTCGGAGGAGATGACTCCTTCTTTAACCGGTTTGTAGTATCTGGTTCGGTGATGCGGAAGCTTTAGAGCTGGATTCGATTGTTGTTTCTTCGGCTGTGTATCGGTTTGATGGTTAGTTTTCGGATTACGATTTCGACGGGACGGTGAGTATTTGGGAATCGATATCGGCGGAGGAGGTGGTCGGAGTGTTCCTGGTGATGAATCCGCCGTTGGTGGCGTCGAAGGGAGTGAGGAGAAGAGATTAATGTCTCGTAGAGAAGATACAATCGCCATTGATAGATAGATAATGAAATCAAACCGAAAGGATAAAAAAAAATCAATTTTAAACGATATTAATCAACGAAAACGACATCGTTTTATCAATAGATGCTTATATATCTCATTGGGCCTAAGGCCCATATATTTATCAATTATACTAGTCCATGAGCTCGAAACCCTAAAATTCTCAGTCAAGTGAACCATATAAAAGCCATTTGCTAAAACTCTCATCGTCTTCCTCCTCCGAGAGAAACCTCAAAAAATGCAGATCTTTGTGAAAACCTTAACGGGGAAGACAATAACCCTAGAGGTAGAGTCATCAGACACGATCGACAATGTGAAAGCGAAGATCCAAGACAAGGAAGGGATCCCACCGGACCAGCAGCGTCTGATCTTCGCCGGGAAACAGCTGGAAGACGGGAGAACACTCGCCGACTACAACATCCAGAAAGAGTCGACGCTTCATTTGGTGCTCCGTCTGAGAGGAGGTGCAAAGAAGAGGAAGAAGAAGACGTACACGAAACCAAAGAAGATCAAGCACAAGCACAAGAAAGTGAAGCTCGCTGTTCTGCAGTTTTACAAGGTTGATGGGAGTGGTAAGGTTCAGAGGCTGAGGAAGGAGTGTCCTTCTGCTAGCTGTGGTCCGGGAACGTTCATGGCGAGTCATTTCGATAGGCATTACTGTGGCAAGTGTGGGACTACTTACGTGTTCAAGAAGCCTGATGAAGAGTGAAATGATCTGAGATTAGGTTATGTTTTGTCTTTTTTTATTATTGTTTTGAAGTTTCAGTTTTTATGATTCTGGAATTTAGAATTGGATATGGTTAATTAAGATATTTTGAGATGGGTTTTGTTCTATTGAGGATACCTTATATCGTTGCATCAATACATTATATTATCTTTGATTCGAAATGTTTTCATTTTGCTTCGACTGATGTAGAAATGGTGATTTGTGGCTGTAGAATTAGGATGTTGTGTTGATTCAATGTATTGCTTGATCGTCTTGATTTGCTAGATTGCTATAGTTTTAGTCTTGTTCTTCTGCATTTGCAAGGCAAAGTTCACATATTATGTTGAATTATCAATAGTTGATTCTTATGATGTTTTTGCACCGATGTCTTAGGTTTTGTTGCTGTCGGCTCTGATAGCTTTTTTGCTACGATCAGTATTAGGCTATTGGTGTCATGTGTGTTTAGACCTTGACATGGGTTGTCTAGCGTGTCTTGTCTTTGATTTCTCAGCTTCTCTTATATATTAGCAGAGGGATTTGACCAATCTATCAAAATTGTATATAGTTGAAATTTCTTCTTTTTCAGTAGCTGTCAGCGTATAATTTGAGTTTGGTGGAAATTAGAAATGAGAAGTATATACTATGAACATATTTTGTGCTCGTCTCACTTGACAACGAACATGTTTTGTGAAATCTCAACAAATTAGAAATGATAAGTGTTAGACCAAAACCATAACTATCTTTACTGTGAACCTGTTTTGTGAAACTTCAACCAAATCTTGGCCACTACTCACCAAAAGCTTATCAAAACGGGTCGAAATTTGTTGTACTGTGTTTTGGGTAAATAATACTGTGCTCAATCATAAATTCAAAATGGGTCGAGAATTGTCCAGTCCGGGCCTGGTTCATTGCATTGGATTCTCTACACACAAAATGGGTAAAGAAAATTGAGTAAAAGTATTATGTAAAGTCTTTTTCTTGTGGTTGAACACAACATAGGAGATGAGAGTAAGTGAGAGAGAGAGAGAGAGAGAGAGCAATAAAGAGAGGGACAGTAGAAGAAATAACATGACTGAGTGAGAGAGCACTGAAACTTGGAGAAAGGATTGAGAGAGTGAGAAAGAGTTTTGGGTAAAATGGTCACAAGAAAACAGTTAGACAAAATTTTGTAGAGAGAAAGAAAGACAAAAGCCCCAAGATTCCGAGTTACTAAAAGTGATGAGTCTCCTAGAAACACCCGCACTAGTCTCGACTCACTGCACTTTCATTTTCAGTCTCACTTCAACCTAAACTCCAAAAGACTGTTGAGTTTTTGTGAGAGACTCATTAAATCCCATTTAAAGAGACAACTACACATGAGACAAAGAGGCATTTCTTTCTCAACTTCACTTGTTTTTTTCTTTCTAACTTGCAAACCAAACCACACCATATCATATCATTTATTACATGTCTCTCTTCGATTTACTGTCTATCAACTTTTGTGCAACGTGGGTTTCCTTTTTTTACACTACATTTTTACCAATATGTTAGTATTATTTTGTTGTTCTATTGTTCAAACAATGTTATTACAATGATTCATGATAATCTCTTGCACGGTATACATAAAAATGTACTTACAACAGAAGAAAGAATGTGAAATGATTTTCAAGGGATCTAATATGTGAGTGTGTATAATCTGTTTTGACAACAAATTCTCTCCTCTAATGGTAAACTTAGCATTATGTATTATTTTCATTTATTGTATGCGTGTGAGTGTGGCATAAGAATATATTTAGCTGCAAAGATCTTAGCTAATATATACTTTTATGTAACGGGAACCTGATTTTAATTAGAGACAAGTCAAGTGAATGGTCTCTAGAACTCCATCATCACCAAAATATCATGTATATATATGCATCATTTTAATTGATTTCATTTTAGAGAAGAAATTCTAGTTTAATACAAAGGAGTTAGGAATGTGATTAATAGAAAGAATGAGAATCATTTACTGCTTACAGCTCATCGAGAAGATGAAGATTCCAATTATTACAAGTGAGATAGAGACGCACATAAGATGAATTGTGTAGTGCATTTTAGCATATAACCAAAGTATTCCACATGAAATATTAATTTTATCATGTATTTTTGCATTAATGATATATACAATACCTATCTCTCTATCTATATATACACACTCACCCACACACACTTATATCGATATCTCCTATCATTCATCGTACACACACACACACACACACATAATCTCACTCTATGACAAAAATCCCCAACATGACGACAACACTCAACCATCTGTTTGATCTGCCGGGGCAGATTTGCCATGTCCAGTGTGGTTTTTGTACCACTATTTTGCTGGTCTACCTTTTGACTTCTTCTCTTTCTCTTCCTCAATTCATATCTCCCTCCTTCTTTTCATGTTTATGATCATTGAATTTGATGAATATATATATGTGTTGCAGGTGAGTGTACCGTTCACAAGCTTGTCAATGGTGGTGACTGTGAGATGTGGACATTGCTCCAGCCTTCTCTCAGTCAATTTGATGAAGGCTTCCTTCATCCCTCTCCATCTCCTAGCTTCTCTGTCCCATCTGGATGAGGTTCCCATAACATCTATACATAGAGAAAACATATGCGCCCACATATGACGAATTTACATTTTCTGATCTTGGTTATATATGTATATGCATATGTGTGCAGGCGGGAAAAGAGGAGGTTGCAGCAACAACTGGTGTGGAGGAAGAAGAAGCATTGAAGGTGAATTCTCAGGAGAAGGAGAACAGTCCAACGACTTTGGTTTCATCTTCAGACAATGAAGATGAAGATGTAACTCGTGTTTACCAAGTTGTTAATAAACGTACGTTTTTTAATTAGTATATATATTTTGGTTTTGTGATTTCTTGGATTTTGATCAGTCTAATTATATGTTTTGAGTTTGTATACACAGCACCTGAGAAACGACAAAGAGCTCCTTCAGCTTACAATTGCTTCATCAAGTAAGACATGATCGATCAATCCAACTCAACACCTTCTTGACATATGCGTATGCGTATTTTTACATAATTATTATAACAAGCTTTTGAGCTAATTTTTTTTACTTTTTGGGTGTTGAATTGGACTATAGGGAAGAGATCAGGAGGTTAAAGTCTCAGAATCCAAGCATGGCTCACAAGGAAGCTTTTAGCCTAGCTGCTAAAAATGTAACTTAAAGCAATCTACAATAAAAACCCTAATTTAGTTTGATCTTAATTTTAATCAGCTTAATTGGGAAATCAAGCTAGCTAATACCATTTTGTTATTTCATTTTCTTTGATTTGGGTGGGAATGGTGAAGTGGGCACATTTCCCTCCAGTGCTCAACAAGAGAGCTGCTTCATCAGATCATTGTTATTGTGAGGATCAAGATAACAATGCAATACCACCATGCAATGCTCTCGAGGTAATTCTAGTAACTAATTATATTTTATCCTCGATAATTTGCATCACTTTCAGTAAAAAATTCAGAACCCTAGCTAGAGTAATGATTATTTACTGATTATTAGAGTGAAGTCGTCAAGGAGAGAAGGGTAGTGATGAGAGAATCATTGATCCTCAACTACTACAATGTGTGAAATTTATGACCTAAGCCCTTCTTATAGTATTGAAGCTTACACTGCACACAGTTTACTTTTATAGAAACCCATTCAACTAATTTAAAGCAGTGGAGCTGAATATGTATATATTTTTAATAAATTTACCAATATTAATTGTTTGAAATGTTTGGGATGCAGGACCATGAAGAAAGCAATAATGGGTTCCGAGAGAGAAAGGCTCAGAGGCATTCCATTTGGGGAAAATCTCCATTTGAGTAACAACTTGGCCTATGATGAACTTTTAACAAAATAATAATAATGGCGTATGAAAATGTGACGGTGACCATTTTCTTTTAGGGTTTCGAGTATGTTTGCTTTAGGGTTTCTGTTCTTTGTTTGGAGAGAGAGGTAGTGAGAAACTAAGAAGAATCTCTGAAATCGTACGTAGGAATTTGTGTGTGCTGTTTCGAGAAGAGTCTTGGGAATGAGCGAGTTTGTTCAGTGATTTGAAAAGACTTTGACGCTATTTACCAAATCCTACTTTTGCATTCATGACTACTAGCTTGTTCCATGAATATTGTTTTGACATTCCATGACACACTTTAGTACGAATCTTTTTTACTTGTTGACTTTGCTTAATGTTATGTGTATGTAGTTGAACATGAAATATAAAAAATCACCTTGTAATCTTTGTATACGATACGACAAACTTATTAGAGTAGTTGGACCAACTAAACTAAACATGTCCTTTTTGCAAGTACATATGTATATTTCAAAAACCATAGTTAAACTTAAACCTGAACCGAATCATATCACATACCAAAACTCGTTTACGTATAGTCAGTCCCCAATTGGGATTTGTGAATAGTATAATAATAAAATAACTAGAAGAAGATTGATTATTGCATTTCAGAACATATTGGTATCTTAATCTCTAACACTTGATGGAAATTTTTCTGTATATGACTAAATATATTATACACGTTTAATTTACTACTTACTGTGAAACCATTTTACCCATATAAAGATGATAGTGAATTAGTGAGTATAATGTCAAAAAAAAAAATGATAGTGAGTACTTGTGTTAATAGTTTTTGTTTTCAATATTTAACATCCCTTTGATGAATTATTTCAGCTAATTAAAATGATATTTCTTTAGATTTTTGAAATATTTTTAATAGTGATTACTTTTTTTTCTTCATCAGTATTCAACATCAAAATGAAATCTCTATTTTTTTTTTAAAGTTAATTTCTAATAAAATAAGGTTTAGTTTTTTTTTATATATAAATACTACAGTATATTTGTTTACTTTTGACGTCACAACTACTTTCCTTTTATAATATTTCAATAAATGAAATTAATTATTTTTATTATTTTTAACAAATGGAGTTAGTAAGTAATTTTTGCACGTTTTCCCAATCTGATGACAGGGGCAATATCGTAAAAGCAAACTGTGTTTCGTTGGCACCGCGCGTCTCTCAACAAACTTATTCCCTCTTTTTCCAAAAAAAAACATATCGTCCAATAAAGAAACGCCACGTTATCATCCTTCACTGTCATCAATTAACCTCAGACGGTGTCGGAGACGTTTCATTTCTCCGGCACAACACCTATAGTGGCATTTTTTCGTAAATAAATTCGAAACCAGTGGTGTGTTTATAACCTACTCCACCGCGAAAACTCTCTCTATTATTTTCTTCTCCACAACAAAGAAACCAAAACCCAATTTTGTTTCCTCAATCCAAAAAAGTCAAAACACAAAAAGCTCGAGTTTTTTATTTTTGATTATCTTCAATCGCAATTTGTAGAAAAATTCAGGTAAGAAACAAAACAAAAAAAGATCTGATCTTTAATTTTTAATTCACGAGCTGTGCCAAACTCTTATCCTTTTATGTGTATTCATGATCAAATCGATTAAGTTTCGTTAACAACTGATAAATTGATTTGGTTTTTGATTTGGGATTATTGATTTTGTATATGTTATTGTACTATGAAGGTGGAGATGGGTTCTGAAGGTCCAAAAGCAATTACGATTCATGTGACTGGGTTCAAGAAATTTCTTGGGGTTTCTGATAATCCTACTGAGAAGATAGCTACTAATCTGATATCTTATGTTGAGAAACGAGGTTTGCCTTCTGGGTTGAGTCTTGGTAGCTGCAGTGTTCTTGACACTGCAGGGGAAGGTGCAAAATCTAAGCTTTATGAGGTTTTGGAGTCTAGTGTTGTCTCTGGTGATCAGAACAGCAATGGAACTGTTGTCTGGGTAAGGCTTATACTCGTTTCTTAATGTTATCATTTTCATCTGTTTCTTGATGTCATCATTATTTACTCTAGTGTCTCAGTCTAATTTATTTTCTCTATATGACTGATGATCCTGTGGTAATCAATTTTGTATTCTGTTTTTTAGACTTAGACTGATAGCTTAAATCTAAGTCCAACAATAGGATCTTGTGCTTTTGTGTTCTTTTCCTGGGAATTATATTGTCATATATGTATAGGGTTAAAGCTCTCGTTGGTGGTCATCATCACCATTGGAAAGAGAGTTATCTCTTTGGGAGCTTTCCTCTGTTTTTGGTTTTTGAATTGTGTTTTAGCTTCACTTGAGATGGCTGCAATATATGATTGAATGGTGACCCTCTGTTAGCTCTCTCAGAAATCTCAGCTTGTGGACCTGAAAAGTTGTATGAAATTGATTTTATGCACTTGATTATGGACTATTTGAGACAAATTATAGACTTAGACCGTTAATGGTGTGTGATTCAGCTGTGTTTCCTTTCCATCTTCAGTGATGAGTCGGCCTTCGTGTTTGTATTGGAGTTGTGTTTATATACTCAAGAGAGAACATAAGACTAAGGATTTTTTATATTCATGGTTCTTGATTTGAAATTTGTTTTGGGTAAAATTTGTTAGTTAAGGTCTTAGAAAGTTTAAGTTTGTAAGAACTTCTAACTTCTAACTAAATTTGTTAGTTTAGTTTTTCTTCTTGTGATTTGAGAATGTCTTCTGATGGTTAAAAGATCTAAAAACACTGTCTTTGCTCATGAATCTGTGGTGCTTCTTTATAGCTTCATCTAGGGGTGAATAGCGGAGCAACAAAATTTGCAATTGAAAGACAAGCAGTGAACGAAGCTCATTTCCGTTGTCCTGATGAATTGGGATGGCAACCACAGGTAAAAACCGACAACATATGCGTATGAATTCACTTCAATAGGATCCACTATGTCATCCAAGAAAGACACTTATTACACCTCTCTTTTTAACATTTCTTTACACAGCGGCTTCCTATAGTTGTTGAGGATGGAAGCATTTCAAAGGCGAAAGAGGTACGTGTGGATGTATATTCTTCACCGCAAAAATCATGGTTTTCTAGACATTTTAATTGGATTTGAGTATTTGAATGTGTTTTGGGGTATCTTGAAGAGTTCATGCTCGACGGAGTCCATTTTCGAGTTATTAAAGAAGAAAGGCTTTGAAGTTGTCCAATCAGACGACGCTGGACGTTTCGTTTGCAACTACGTGTACTACCACTCTCTGAGGTTCGCAGAGCAAAAGGGACACAAGTCTCTGTTCGTTCACGTTCCTCTCTTCTCCAAAATCGATGAAGATACTCAAATGCAGTTTGTGGCTTCTCTCTTGGAGGCAATTGCAGCTACCTGCTAGTGTTTATAATCCACTAAAAAGCCAAATATTGTAAGTATCTTATGTATATGATCCATTTGCGTCTCTCTACGAAGCTCTTCGTGTTCTTTTGTTGGATTGTTTGAGGATACTAAAAAAGACAGATTGCTTTTGGCTCTCAAAGAGCCTTTGTGATCTTTCTGTGTAATAAAAAAAGGATCTCTTTATTGAAGAAAAATGTGAAAAAGCTTGGATTCTGTTTGGTTAAATTTGCTACATTTGGTTTATTTTGGTAATCCCGTAAATTTCGATAATTTTATTAAACCGGCCAAATCAGTTCGGTTCGAGTGCTCAGGCTTGTATATAAGCCGGTTTCTCGTGAGGACAATGATACTTGCTGTGCAAGGAGAAAGAACGCATTCAATTTATTGTTTTTCCTAAGCTTGATTCAAATGCTAACTACAGTTTGGAGAGAGATTACATTCTTTATACTTGTGTATTTTAATCTTCATTCAAATTTCAAAGTGTCGGAGACATGCGAGGTGCTCAAGCTTTATACTTTCTCCAAAGAGCAACAACGAGCTTAGCTCAGCATTTGTGTCATCCTGCACCGCTTGTTGTGATGCCTCGTTTGGAGTTTAGTTCGTTTCTTCAAGAAAACCCTAGCGGCATCGTCTATACCCATAACCGTAAAATTGATGAATTGATTAAATCCGGGAACTTGATCACTGCACAGGAAGTGTTCGATGGAATGTCTGTACGAGATGTTGTTACTTATAATCTTCTTATTTCTGGCTATAGTCGGAATGGGTGTTCTTTAAGAGCTTTTGAACTCTATGCAAAGATGGTTACTTGTGGTCTTAGAGAGAGTGCTTCCACGTTTCCTTCGGTTCTGAGTGTATGTAGTGATGGATTGTTCTGTAGAGAAGGGATTCAAGTTCATTGTAGGGTGGTTTCACTCGGGTTTGAATGTAATTTGTTTGTTAGATCTGCACTTGTGGGTCTTTATGCCTGTTTGCAGCTTGTAGATGTTACTTTGAAGTTGTTTGATGAAATGCCTGAGAGAAATTTACCAGTTTGTAATTTGCTGTTGAGATGTTTTTGCGAGGCTGGAGATTCCAAGCGGTTGTTTGGTGTGTTTCATAGGATGGAACTTGAAGGTGTTACTGAAAATGGGTTAACTTATTGTTATATGATCCGTGGTTGCTCTAATGATCAGTTGTATTATGAAGGGAAGCAATTGCATTCCCAAGTGATTAAATCTGGATGGGACATGTCTAATATATTTGTAGCTAATGCGCTTGTGGACTTCTACTCTGCTTGTGGTGATTTATTTGATTCTATGAGAGCATTCAATGCTGTCCCAGAAAAGGATGTGATATCGTGGAACTCGATTGTTTCTGTATGTGCAGATTATGGGTCTGTGCTTGATTCTGTTGATTTGTTTAGCAAGATGCAGTTTTGGGGGAAGAGACCTTCGATACGGTCATTCATGTCTTTTCTAAATTTCTGCAGTAGAAACAGCGATATTCAGTCCGGTAAGCAGATCCATTGCTATGTCCTCAAAATGGGTTTTGACGTTTCAAGTCTTCATGTGCAGTCTGCCCTAATTGACATGTATGGAAAGTGCAATGACATTGACAGTTCTCTGTTGGTTTACCAGAGTTTGCCTGGCTTGAGCCTTGAGTGTTGTAACTCGTTGATGACTTCTCTGATGCACTGTGGCATTACTAAAGATATCATCGAGATGTTTGGTTCGATGATCAGTGAAGGAACTGGAATTGACGAAGTCACTCTTTCTACTGTTCTCAAGGCTTTCTCACTCTCTGTTCCAGCAAATTTACATAGCTGCGCGCTTATACATTGCTGGTCTATGAAATCTGGTTATGCTTCTGATGTTGCAGTCTCGTGCTCTCTAATTGATGCGTATTCAAAGAGCGGTCAGAATGAAGTATCTCGGAAGGTGTTTATTGAGCTTGAGTCACCTAACATCTTCTGCTGGACTTCGATCATCAATGGGTATGCTAGAAATGGTATGGGAAGAGAGTGTCTTGAGATGCTGAGAGAAATGGATCAAAAGAATCTCATGCCAGACGAAGTTACAATCTTGTCTGTACTATCAGGTTGCAGTCATTCTGGGCTTGTCGAAGAAGGGGAGCTGATTTTCGACTCAATGGAATCAAGGTACGGAATTTCTCCAGGAAGGAAACTCTATGCGTGCATGGTGGATTTGCTTGGGCGTGCTGGTTTGGTGGAAAAAGCCGAAAGGCTGCTTCTTCAGGCACATGGAGATGCAGACTGCATCGCATGGAGCTCATTACTGCAGAGCTGCAGGATTCATAAAAACAAATCAATAGGAAGAAGAGCAGCGGAAGTCTTGATGGATCTTGAACCCGAGGATTTCACTGTTTACATTCAAGTTTCAAAATTTTACTTTGAGATCGGTGACTTTGAATTCTCCAGACAAATCAGAGAGATCGCTGCTTCACGAGAGCTCATGAGGGAGATCGGTTACAGTTCAGTAATTGTAAAAAACTGAATACCTAAAATTGCAAGAGGGTGTTTTTTGCTTGAGCTTCATGAAAAAGAAGAACGAACTAGTTGCAAAAGGTTCACACTTTTTTTCTACATATCTGGAAATGGGTTCTTTTGCTTGAAGCCTTAACACATGATTGACACTCTACAGAGACAACACAGGAGGCTAAGATTCTTTAATTGCCAGGTTGGTGCAACCAACTCATTGACCTCTTCTATTTTTGTCTTTTGATATAGTATAGTTTGTCTGTTCTTCGTTCTTCATTACCAAATCATGTATAAAATTCTAAAAATAGCATCTTGAGGTAAAAAAGTTACGAGAACTTCAGGGCCTTCTTTCTCGTTTTGTTTTTATTTCAGACATCATGGGACAATATTTTTATCACGAACAAGTTGACCACAAAGGTTTTGTGTGGAGGTTTTGGAGTAAAGCAAAGAAGTGAAAAAGCACATGACTTGTGCTTTAAGCATAGATATATAGAAAAACAAGGCCTTATCTTCATGTACTTTTAAGCCAAGCCAATAAACCCCACAAACCCAATTAATTACTCTGCATATAAATTCAACCCAAAACCAATCATCTCTAGCAAAGAAATCTCATTAGTGGGCACTGGATTTAAAAATCAAACAGGAATCTTCTCTTGGGATTTTGATTGAAGCATATGATGGATAAGCTTTTTATTCTTTCCCTTCTAGGTCTGTTATTGGCCTCTGCTTATGGAGCTGCAGGGAAAATGGTGTACACCGATCTCGACATCCTTGAGGAGCTGGAGAACTTTGATGTAATGCTAGATGATGATGATGATACAAAACTCTTTGATTTGCCGTCATTTACAAGCCGGAATTCTGGTAAGAATCTGGTGAATGTGGATACATTTGGTGCAGCTGGAGATGGAGTTTCTGATGATACTCAGGTACATTTGCGATCATTTGCTTATTCCATGGAAGTGACAGGTTTTGTAGATACCTAAAACGCCATTAGTTGAGTGGTATGTCTGGAATAAAATCTATCCCCAAACTTGAAATCATGGAGAAAATTTATAAACAAAATTTTGTGTATTGTAGACTTGACCTATTGATTTTGCGTGGTTTAATTCAATATTTTTGCGTCACTGATCTGTCAGAGCTCTTCTCAACTCAGGCATTCGTTAGCGCTTGGAGCAAGGCCTGTGATACACCAAAATCTGTTTTCCTGGTTCCAGAAGGACGGCGGTATTTAGTAAATGCAACAAAGTTCAATGGTCCATGTCAACAAAAGTTGATCATTCAGGTCAGTTTGACGTTTTGAGTCTTGAATTTTTGTTGTCTTCTGTAGGAAAACAGAAACTAGACCGTTAATATATATATACAAGTATGTCTTATACAATTCAGAAACTTGTCTTTGTCTACAGATTGACGGAACAATAGTGGCACCAGATGAGCCAAGCAATTGGGACTCAAAGTTCCAAAGAATTTGGCTCGAGTTTTCGAAACTCAAAGGGGTCGTGTTCCAAGGGAAAGGAGTTATAGATGGTTCTGGCAGCAAATGGTGGGCTGCTTCTTGCAAGAAAAACAAGTCTAACGTAAAATCTTCTATACCCAAATTTAGATTTCTATAACTCAAAAACTAAATGTTGAGGTTTCGAATATAATCTTACACATCTTACTTGCTCTCTTACAGCCTTGCAAAAGTGCACCAACGGTAAGAAACACTGCCATCATCATTTACCAGTTTCTCCTGACAAATGGCTTGTTTGGTTCACCAATCTGTTTTCGTTTTCTCCCTGCAGGCACTAACTATAGAATCTAGTTCAGGTGTGAAAGTGAGTGGGTTGACGATCCAGAACAGCCAGCAGATGAACTTCATCATTGCTAGGTCAAATTCAGTTCGTGTCTCCAAAGTTATGGTCTCTTCTCCAGGAGATAGTCCCAACACTGATGGAATCCATATCACTGGATCTACCAATGTTATCCTTCAAGACTGTAAAATCGGCACAGGGGATGATTGTGTCTCCATTGTGAATGCGAGCTCGAATATAAAGATGAAGAACATCTATTGCGGACCTGGACATGGAATCAGGTACATCAGCAAGCTTTTATATAATGTCTGTTACAAATCAAACATATTGATTTGGAATTTCTTGCAGCATTGGAAGTCTTGGGAAGGATAACACAACAGGCATTGTAACACAAGTAGTGTTGGACACTGCCTTATTGAGAGGGACGACTAATGGACTCAGAATCAAAACATATCAGGTAAACAAAAAAAGGCTTCAATCTAATAACCTTTCATTTGGCGAGATCCACAGCAATTTTAGTTCATTGTTTCTCTTTCGAAAAACAGGGAGGTTCTGGTTACGTTCAGGGTATTCGATTCTCAAACGTAGAGATGCAAGATGTCGCAAATCCGATACTCATTGATCAGTTCTACTGTGATTCTCCAACTACATGTCAAAATCAGGTTACCTTACAATATCAATACAACCTCATGACTGTGATTATTCTATCAAAAGATTCAAAACAACACTCAAAGATGAAAACTGTTTTTTTTTCTTTCTTTCTTTTTGTTTGGTATAAATGCAGACCTCAGCGGTTAAAATCAGCCAGATAATGTACAAGAACGTAACCGGGACAACCAAAAGTGCAAAAGCCATCAAATTTGCGTGCAGCGACACAGTCCCTTGCAGCCACATTGTCCTCAACAATGTGAATCTTGAAGGCAAAGACGGTCAAGTTGAAGCCTACTGTAACTCAGCGGAAGGTTTTGGGTATGGAGTGATCCATCCGTCTGCGGATTGTCTCTACTCGCACGACGACAAGGGCATGTACCAAAGTTACAAGTCAGAGACTGGCCACGACGAGCTCTGATGCTCTAAAGTGTTGTAGTGAGGGATGGATGATATTGTAAAATAGTTTTCTGAAGCATATGATATAGTAAACAAGAATTTTATTTTTTCACTTTTATAATCAACCATAAGGTTGTTCACTTAACAGCATTTCTCCACCTTTTGTATCACATCTTTCTTATATAAAAATTTCATATACAGCAATTTTTTTTTGTGAATGAATTTTAAATTTTGTATTTGTGCTAGTAGTACTCCCACATATGAAAATAGAAAAAAAGGAAAACAAAAAAATTTGACTTTAGGAATTAGGATTAGAGAGGCACATGGAGACTCCAAAGGTCGCAATTGCTTTGATTGAGTTGTTTGATTGATAGATTGAATGGTTTGATATGTTTGGCACGTGCCACACTCATCTCTTTATATATTTTCACAATTTTGTATGTGTAGCTGTAAACATCAATGACCAATACCAAACCCATTTTTATTTTACTCTTTCAATGAAACAACTCAACAACTAAATCACCTAAACGATCTAGTCTTGGCTTTGCAATTTGCTTGTAATGTGTATATAATCAAACGACCAATCTATAAGATAATGTATATGAAAATATATATATTTCTTTTTTCAACAATTTGTTTTGTTTCTTTAACCAAAAAAAAAAAAAACAATTTGCTTTGTTTCATTTTCATATGGTATAGAAGTCGTATAGGGTAATATTGGTTTGTCCATATACAGAAGAATGCATATAAAGAAATGATTTCCTTAAAACGAAAGAAATAACCAAAAACTAATTATGGTACAATGGCCATCTCCCCGGGGAATCTTAAGACGTGCGAGAATAATGATTTTGTTTACCATTTAAACCAAATAATGTTCCATCTTATTGCAAAATTATTGTAGCAAAAAAAAAAAAAAAGAGAGTGAGTGCAAAGTTGTGAAGAAGCACTAAGTTTATTTTGTGTGGCAAAACTCAAGTTGGGGCAGAGAGAAAGCTTCTGAGGTAACATCACAAAACTCTCCATTTTTACAAAATCTGATTTAGTTGTACTCATATTTGTATTTGCTTTCAAGTTCTCTGATAAGTCTCTAAAGGTTTATGACTTTAGTATTACTCTTTTTGATATATATTACTTGTGACATATCTTCTTGTGAGTTGTGACAGTATATTTTTTGTGACAGTATATTTTTTGTGACATATGTTCTTCGAGTAATAAAAGTATAAAGAAGCTTTGACTGCAAATATTTTCAATCTGACAAAAAAAAGACAAAAAAAAAGATTTTTTTTTTAACAGTCTTGAGAAAATAAAAAGTCATTAGCAAAGGAGGAGGAATGTTCAATACTTAGAAAAAAAAATAGGACCAAAAAAGTCAAACACCCCTTTTACAAAGAATAGAAAAAAATATAACGAGTACAACTGTAACATTTACTTCGACTTTATCTACCAGAGAGGAGATTGAACAAGTGGGGATGTTAATAGACTAAAGATGCATCCCTCAACTCAAAATCATATAGCTCATTGTTATAAAACTTATAATAATACAAAGACTAATCATTTTCCTTTTCTCTCAAAAGTTGTTTAGATTTACAATAATAGGAGATGAAGAGAATGTGTATGCGATGCTTGTTACTATTATTTAAATGAGGAATAAAAACAAGATCTGGTCCTGACATTGTTCTGAATCTTCAAACTCAGGACACAAACCCAAGATCTCTCTGCTCGCTAGGAGGGAAAGACAAAAAAATAAAAAACATCTTTCCTAGCTTAGCTCCATGTTTAAGTTTTGAGCTTCTGGAGAGTTTCTTCAAGTCCTGTTGAAGAAAAACATGTCACCATTTATGAAATTCTTTCTCTTTCTCTATGATTCTCTTTCACCTTCCTCTTGGTTTCTGGTAAATTCATCATCTCTTCTCTCTCTCTTTCACTTACTTTTTGATTCTTGATTTCACATTATATGTAATCTTGTTTTGTGGGTTTGAAGGTTCAAAGACACGACTTAGCAGGATCATTAGATACAGATGGGGTTGTTACAAGTGGCATAATTGGAGATGTTATATACATTTGGAAGCAGACAAGAATCTTTGTGTTCATACCAATCTTGAAATGCTTAGTGACGATATGTTTGGTGATGTCCTTTTTGTTGTTCATAGAAAGAGTTTATATGAGCATAGTTGTAGTGTTTGTGAAACTACTGAGAAGAACACCTGAGAAAGTACACAAATGGGAAGCTATCAAGGATGATGATCTTGAGCTGGCCAATACAAACTACCCAATGGTTCTGATTCAGATCCCAATGTACAATGAGAAAGAGGTAACTACTATTAATTTATATTGTAGCCAACTAAATTATACTCTTTCTTCTAATCATATTCTTGTTTTGTCACAGGTTTGTCAGTTATCTATAGGAGCAGCCTGTAGGCTATCTTGGCCGTTGGATCGAATGATAGTTCAAGTTCTTGATGATTCCACAGATCCAGCTAGTAAGGTCCTTTGTTCAATTTTTTTGTTTTTCTTTTTTTCAAAATATGATTGATTCCTCTGACTTAATGCAGAGTGTTGACATATGAAATGGTTTTGGAAAAGACAGGAACTGGTGAATGCGGAGTGCGATAAATGGGCGAGGAAAGGTATAAACATAATGTCAGAGATTAGAGACAACAGAATAGGATACAAAGCTGGAGCATTGAAGGCAGGAATGATGCACAACTATGTGAAACAATGCGAGTTTGTCGCCATTTTCGATGCTGATTTCCAGCCTGATCCTGACTTTCTAGAACGAACCATTCCTTTTCTTATTCACAACCACGAGATCTCACTTGTCCAATGCCGTTGGAAGTTTGGTAAGACTCATCAATCTTTTTGGAAAAGTAATGGTTATTATGTTAAGTCAGTATTGTGACTCTAATGTAGGGGATGTGTTACATGTAGTGAATGCAAACGAGTGCTTAATGACAAGAATGCAGGAGATGTCACTAAACTACCATTTTGTGGCTGAGCAAGAATCTGGTTCTTCAATCCATGCTTTCTTTGGATTCAATGGAACCGCGGGTGTTTGGAGAATCGCAGCTTTAAACGAAGCTGGAGGATGGAAAGATCGAACAACAGTCGAAGACATGGATTTGGCTGTAAGAGCTTGTCTTCATGGTTGGAAATTTGTATATGTCCATGATGTCGAGGTACTACTTACTATAAACCGTTTTAAACTCAATCACTATATAACTAAGAACTTTAAAGGTTACATTCAAGACACTCCTTTCTAAAAAAATCAGGTGAAAAATGAATTGCCAAGTACATTCAAAGCATACAGGTTTCAGCAACATAGATGGTCTTGTGGACCAGCTAACCTGTGGAGGAAGATGACAATGGAAATCTTACAGAACAAGAAAGTGTCAGCGTGGAAGAAGTTATATCTCATATACAACTTCTTCTTCATAAGAAAGATTGTTGTACACATCTTCACATTTGTCTTCTACTGTCTGATCCTACCAACAACTGTGCTATTCCCTGAGCTCCAAGTTCCTAAATGGGCAACTGTTTATTTCCCTACTACAATCACTATCCTCAACGCAATCGCCACACCTCGGTAATTAACATTGTCTCTCTACTTTCATAAAAACTCTGTTCTCTCATTTCTTAGTATGACAAAAAGTTTGACAATATTGTCAAGTGTAGATCATTCCATCTTCTTGTCTTCTGGATCTTATTCGAGAACGTAATGTCAATGCATCGAACAAAGGCGACTTTCATCGGATTACTCGAGGCAGGACGGGTTAACGAATGGGTAGTTACTGAAAAACTAGGTGACACTCTCAAGTCTAAGTTAATAGCCAAAGCCACAACTAAGCTTTATACAAGATTTGGACAAAGGTACATACTTACTACACACACTTACAATTACTTGATCCTTAAAGCATTCTAAAACGTCGTCGTAACTAAATCTAATTTAACGATTTTTTTTGGCAGACTCAACTGGAGAGAACTCGTTGTTGGGCTATACATATTCTTATGCGGATGCTACGATTTCGCATATGGAGGATCATACTTCTATGTTTATCTGTTTCTACAGTCTTGTGCATTCTTTGTTGCTGGTGTTGGTTATATTGGCACATTTGTTCCAACCGTTTAGAAAAACTAGACTTTTGTATTTTGAGATAGCAAATGTGTTTTATTTTGGCTATTTGATTAGACCACATTATTAGGTGACTGGATCTTGGTTAAACCAAGTTAAACCCTTGTATCTGTTCAATGTAACTTATTATTATGAACTTCTCATTAATCATACGTAACATTTTTTTTTTAAATTATGATTTGTGTTTTTGTTTGCGAATTGTATCATATATACAAATATACAACTCAAACGCCAAATGATTTGAAGATGTTTTAAATGACGTGGCGGTTTTTGATTTGTTAGCTGCCACCTACGACCAATGACCCGTCACGCATGTAAACCGCGTAAGCATTCTGATAAGGGTAATTTCGGTATGTGACATTTTTTTTTTTATGGTATCTGCTTTTGTTGTTTCTGCTGCTTTTGTGATTTGTTGTTCTGATTGTGTAAGGAGGGGTCTTTTGTATGTAGAACTTATATAAGATACTCTATAGAGTAAATTTTGATTCTAAGATATCACCATTAATGGTGGTCTTAGGAAAAATACATTTCTATATAGTTTTGCTAAAATTAACTATAATCGAAGATTTAATCTACTACTTGATAAGAGCTGGCTTTAGGATTTGTATGAATCAAGTTACAGATTTACATTCGATGCTTTGTTTATGATAATTTTGCTAGGATTTGTATAGTTTGATTCTTCTTGATGTTTTATCAATTGATCAAACACCTCGGATCACGGCTCCATTAATTTGAAGATCTTGGATGATGGTTTTCATTACCTTGATGGTGATACGACGAACTAACCAAGAAAGCGGTGGCAGATTAAAAAGAAAAGTAGGCTTAAACACCTGCTCTACTTTCACTTTCGTCGCGATCCTTCCTTGTCCGCAACTACATTTCTCGTATTCTTCTCTACACTTCGGCTTCATGTGTTTGCAAAAGCGTTCTGAATCTACAAATAAAGGCTCCAACTTATACTGACCCTCAAGCATATTTATGAACATCTCATTCTCTATCGAATAGTCTACCTGCCAACCATATATAGCAACACAAACCTATATAAAACTTTCCAAGACTGACAAAAACAAAAGAGGATGGATTCAGCAGCGTGAGGGATGTTTTTGTACAGTGAGGAGTTTTCGTTGTTCGAGGAAACTTGCGGTTATAGGGATAGCTCCAGACCAATAAAGAAAGTTCCATCCAATAGCTTTCTTCGTTTGCACCATCTTTCCTTTTCCAGTATCGGGCGACACAACTTTTCTTGATATGTTTTCCTACATAAAGATTGAAAACATTCACACACTGAAATATTGTTATTGTACTCTTTTAGTTGTTGAATCGTAAAATGATAAGTTATAAGAAGAAACCAGAAGGTAATGTCCTTTTATTATTCTGGAGTATTGTTGGTTGTCTGGATTAGTTAAAACGTCGTAGGCTGCTTGAGGAGGTAATCCTAATGTAAACTCCATATCTATAGTTGTCATACCCTTAACTAGATCATTTCTTCTTTCCACCTCCAATTATAAAAAGAAAATGTTATAGATTTTGAGATCTTTATCCTTAAAAAGGCCATAAAAATTTTGAAGTAATTGAGAATTTTGTTAGCGGATTTGATCTTTGTACCTTCACCTTAGGAGGAGGATCGTACCATTGTTTCTTCTTCTCGGATTCTCTCCAAAGTGTTAACTGCTCCTTCATCTCATCTCTCTCCTCGCAAGTATTTATATCTGACGACCCTGACTCTGATTTCACATTCTCAGACCTCTTGGAGTCAGCCTACAACAACAAACATAAATCATACTTAATCTATCTATCCCATAATACAATGATAGTTTCTTTGATTTGAGTTCTCGGGTTCTCTAATATATGGAAAATGAAATTAACCTTAAGAGGCTCTTGCTGAGTGTTCTGATCGATCCAGCCACCAAACTCAGGAAATATACCCATTTCTTCTCTTCAAAATTAAGTCCACAAAGAGTAAAATGATGATCCAAAGACGGTGTCCGAGAGATAGATGATAGAGAGACAGAGACAGAGTTGACTTACAGAGGAAAGAAGTCAAAATATAAGGTTTCAGGGACAAAGATGGATTTCAGATGTAGACGAAATATAACATGAAACTGAAAGAAGAGCAAAGGTGGAGTGTACGATACGTTACCACGAAAAAGAGAAATTAACTAGGCAGCTCAATTCTCGTGACTTGTATCTTGTGGTACAAGCTAGAGAGCTGCATGTGGAATGTTTCTGCTAGGCCTTAGTTATGAGAAATCCGATCATCGTGGACTTAAACCAGGATTATTACTTGTTCGATAGCTTTTTAGTGTTTTTCATTTGCATTGTTTTAGAATAAGTTATAGTTTTAAACAACACTATAGATTTTTTGGCGAAAGTACTATAGTTTTGGAATTTTATTTCCCAAATTCTCATTCAACTGATGCTACATTATAACACAAT
Source organism: Capsella rubella (assembly GCF_000375325.1). Lineage (NCBI taxonomy): Eukaryota > Viridiplantae > Streptophyta > Magnoliopsida > Brassicales > Brassicaceae > Capsella > Capsella rubella. The sequence continues at coordinate 8,309,323 of NW_006238923.1, forward strand.
TTTTTTGTTCAAAATTATTTGTAAATAATAACATGATACTCAAACTTTTGTATTCAGTAAAGCATACTAGTATTGTGATGAACAAAGTGACTTTAAATATTAGTATTCTTCTATTCGGATGATATAATAAAGTGATTCAAGAACACTATTAAATGTTTATACCAAAACGGTAGCAACTAAAATTTGAGGGCATTTTCAAACACCACGAATCTTGGCGCCCATATCTTGAAGATCTTCTACGAGAGTCTTGGTGATCTTGACAGTGATCTTACGGATGTACCAAGAAAGTGGTGGCAGATTCAAAAGAGAAGAGGGTTGAAAGGTCTGGTTCATTGTCACCTTGGACGCAATCTTTCCTTGTCCACCGCTACATTTCTTGTATTCTTCTCGACTCCTTGGCTTCACGTTCTTGCACAAGCGTTCTGAAACCACGTATATTGGTTCCACTTTCCAACTACCCTCAAAAGTTTTCATGAACATCATTTTGTTTTTCACATACACTGCCTACTTACAATGAGCAAGAGATTAGTTTTTCCAAGATAAATATAACAAAAAGATTGATTCTCATTAGAGATAGAAAGAGGTTTCTCACAGAAAGATTTTTACGGTTTTCGACGAAATCTAGAGTTATAGGGATAGTTCCAGACCACGAGCGAAACTTCCAAGCCACAGCTTTCTCCGCCTCCACTGTCTTCCTTGATCCATCATCGGACACCACTTTTCTTGACACGTTTTCCTTGGTAAGAAAATAAATATCACAATTCTCAAAGATTGTTATATAACCAGCTAATACTCTTTTTGAATCATACATTAATGATAAGAAAAATCAAAGAAAAACCAAAAGTTCGTGACGCCGATTGATTATTCTAGAGTATGGTTGGTTGTCTGGATTAGTTAAAACGTCGTAAGCTGCTTGAGGAGGCAATCCTAATACAAACACTATGTCCACATGGCAAATGCCATCTTCTGTTTCCACCTTCAAACATAGAAAATTTTTAGGATCTTTCTTTCTTAAGACTACTATATATATCCTAACTCTCAAATCTCAATCTAATGGCAAAAGATTACAGTATTGAGATTTTTGTTAGCTTCTTTGATCTTACCTTTACCTTAGGAGGGAAATCTTCCCATTGCTCTTTCTTCTCTGCATGTCTCCAAAGTTTTAATTGCTCCTTCATTTCATCTCTTTCCTCTTGAGTATTTATCTCTGGCCTTGACTTAGATTTAACATTTTCAGATCTCTTACACTCATCCTACAACAACCAACATAATCATTATCTATTCAACAAAAGTTTATGTGATTTGAGTTATCATGGAAATGAAACTGACCTTAGAAGGCTGTTGAGTGTTCTGATTGATCCAGCCACCAAATCCAGGAGATCTACCCATCACCTCTCTAAAAACTTTAGTCCACAAAGAGGAAATGACGACTAATATAGAGTTTCCCAATAGAGCAACAAAGAGATGGTTGACGTAATGAGGAAAAGAAGTCAACGGAAAAATGTAAGGTTTTAGAGAGATTGAAAGAAGAGGAGAAAGGTGGAGTTGTAGGATACGTTTACTTACTGAGAAAAAGAGAAACTAGGAAGCTCAATTCTTGTGACTTCTTTCTTGACGTACAAGCAAGAACTACATGAGGAATTGTTAATATATGCCTACAAGCCCATTAGGGTTAGTGATTACTATTCAAGATTGAGTTGTTTGTTTGAAGATGATGGAAATTACATACCTTAGCATTAGGTATGAAAGTAACATTCAACTATTTAAAGAGGCATGAAATAACACAAAAATGTGCTTTTTACGCTAATCCTACACTTGTTTAAACTTGAACAATATAAATCTCTTTATGCGAGCAAATGTGTCTATTACTCTATTACTTGTGATTAACAAATTTATATAACTATAAACCAACAGTATTCTTTTTTTTTTTTGATATAATCTAATAAAAATGCATAGAAAAAATTAAAGCAATCTATATGTTTGGTAAACTCTTAAAAGCTGACTTATGCAAAAATATGTGAGTAAATGGGAATATAAAAGAGCCAATGATTGGTAAAGCCCACTCCATAATCTTCTTTTTTTGAATTTTAGTTGGAAAGATTAAATTAAATTGTACAAAATCACACTTTATCTCCTCACAAAGAAAACAGATTTGTTCCAAAGTGCACCTCTCTCTCCATGCACTTACACATCACAAAGAATCTCTTTTGCGTTCTATCTTTATAAAAAGAAAAGAAAGAAAAAACAACAACGAATGTTCGATTTCAATACAAAATGTTGGTTTCAGACGCATAAGTCTTATTCTTTGCGTTACCTGTCACTTTTGTATGATACATATTAAATATTAAAGTTCGTTTCTAACCACAAATGCTACTAATACATTGCCCCTAATCTCACATGGAATGAAGCATATTCACCTTTCTTGTTTCACAAGTACCTTCTCAGTAACCCTCCTTGGTCTTTACTCAAGGAACTCCAAAAACAAGACTTCCCCAACATCTAACAACTCCAACATATATCTTCTTATAACAGTTCTTGATTTATCTTTAAGAACCAAACAAAGAAAACCAAAACCTAGAAGAAGAAAAATGGGAGATCAAGGAGTACAACAAATGCAACAGCCTATTGTTGTGTATCCTAACGCATATAATAATCAGTATCCAAACCCATCTTCTTCTTCAAAACATTCTTCTTCCTCCGGTTCAAGCGGAAACTTTGGGACGGTCTTCATAGTCCTAGCTGTGATCTTTGTCTTGTCGGCTCTGGCTTGTGTCTTTGGGAGGGTATGTAACCGTGAAAGCCGTGCGGCTAAGCAGCACCATAGCAAGCATCAAAAGAATGAGAAGACTTCGTCCAAGAAGAGCCGTGAGATTCGCCCTGTGGAGCGTGAGCCGAGGGAGAGAGGCGATATGGAGTTTGGGTTAGATATGAAACGGCCTGAGCCAATTGAGAAACCTTCTGGTAGAGACGAAGATGATATAGAATTCGGATTTGATAACAAGAGAGGAGAAAGAGGCGGAGGCGGAGGCGGAGGAGGCCCACCTCCACCGAGTATCAAACATGCAGTGAGGTTCAAGCTACCGGAAAATGGAGACCATCAATCTAAAGGCGAGATCAGACGTGGAGGTCCTGAGTTTGAGTTCCGACCAGGACACTAATGATCTTAGTTTGTCTGAGAACAAACTACTTTTATGTTAATGCCTTAATTGCTTCCTAACTTTGATTTGTTTTGTGCTTTTGCTTTTCTGGTTTGATTTGTTCTCCTTCTTATCTGTATGGAACTTAGAGCTGAAGCTATCAAACTTCTTATAATCCCGTGGTGTGATTAGTATATTGTAAGGAGATACTCTCGACATATATAAGGTACTGAATAAATCCAATATATGTAGCATTTTCTAAGTAAATTTTGTAAGTATCATGGTAAACAGATTTATGGAAGAACGTTTTTATACAGAATACAGAGTTCTTCACTATCCTCTTTAACTCGAACAAAAATTAGGAACACAGAACGGAGAAAAAGCAAAACAAGACATTTAACTCTTTCACAACTTATCTGGTTTCTATGTATTTACCTTTTCTGAGGAATTTAGCCATTAGAGAACAAAATCTAAAGGCACCTACCAAGAAAAGCATCTCACAATATACGAAAAGAATGGCTTTACAGAGCTCAAGGAGGAGGGAGATGTATGTGTTACTTTCACCTATTGTTTGATCAGAACCGTCGGTTATTGAAAGGTCGAGTCTCAGATTCGTTCCCTGAGAAATCAGAAGAGCTTTTGGCAGAGTAGTTTCCACTGTACAATCCTGACTCTGTGTCTTTGTCAAAACCAAATGCCATTTTTCTGAATTTCAGGATATCTTCATTGTATTGCCCTGAGTCATAAGCTGTGCTTTGCCCAACTTTTATTCCGTTGCTAATATCTCCTGAGTCTTCGTCACAGTCCAATGCTCTCACAACCTTATTTTAAAGAGTAGATATGTTTCCAGATGTGATGAGGTTAGAATCAAGAACTGTATAGAGCAATTACTTGTTGCTGTATATGGGAGCTTTGGACTTTTGGTTAGTCAGAATTACCTGAACCATGCGTGGACGTTTTGGACCAGAATGTCTAACACATGCAGCAGCTGTCTCGATCATTCTGAAGACTTCATGCTCCACATAATGTTTTTCGAGCCGTGTATCAATCAGTTCGCTAAAATCTCCGGTCTCAATGGCTTTGAGAAGCAGTGGGCGTGCCTGTGAGTTCATGAATAAGTACTGCATGAGTAAACTAGAGCCAATGCTTTACTGTAGTTGAAGAATATATGTTGAAGATTGGTTCTTTACCCATTCCACCAAACTCTCTTCTCCTAGAGGCTGACTTTGGTCAACTGGTTTCCGTCCAGTTACAAGCTCTAAGAGAACAACCCCAAACGAGAAAACATCGGATCTATCAGTCAATTTTCCACTAGAAGCATATTCCGGCGCTAGGTACCTGAACACGAAAATGTTAGCTTCGATCCAATGGGATACTACTAGGCACTATCAAAAGCATTTTCTCATTGCACAGAGAAGAAACCTTGTCTTCAAGCAGGAATCAATAAAGGTCCAGTTGGAGAAGAGTTTGTGATGTATACTTACCCAAAGGTCCCCATAACGCGAGTTGATACATGAGTTTGTGTTGTATCATTGAGTCTAGCAAGTCCAAAATCAGCAACCTAAACACCAGAAAACAAAAATTCATAAGACCAAGAACAAGTCTCAACAGCTACAACTTTATAGAGTCATATTTAGATAATTAAGGGGGATTTCTTTAATACCTGAGCTTCATATTCATCATCCAGCAGAATGTTTGCTGATTTAATGTCCCTGTGAATGATTTTTGGATGACCTGTAAGACAAAACAAGAATGTGACTCTGGCTAATATTATGAACTATGAAAAGCTTCACCAAAACACACAACCAAAACCAATTTGAAGGCTGTGATCCTGTTTGCTCTGAACCATTAACAGTTTCTTAACAAATGGATGAGGAAATTACTTACAGTCTTCGTGCAGATATGCCAACCCTTTGGCTGATCCTATAGCGATCCGGACTCTCTTAGACCACTCTAAAACCGGCATTCCCTTTCCTAAAGAGTAAAGTGAGTTAGTCTAACACATACAGTTTTTATCTATCGCGGAAATGGTAAAAGCCACTCACCATGCAAATGATGCTCTAACGTTTGATTAGAGACATACTCATAAATAAGCAATCTATGCTGGTCTGAAATGCAGTAACCAACCAGAGAGACCAAATGGCGATGGTGAACGCGGCTGATGATCTCAACCTCTGCCTTAAACTCACGGTCACCTTGTCCGCTTCCAGCTTTAAGCTGCTTAACTGCTACAACTTTACCATCCTGCAATGTACCTTTATAAACGCATCCAAATCCTCCTTCTCCAAGAATATTCTGACGAGAAAAGCCTTGAGTTATTGATGCAAGCTCATCGTAACTGAAATGAGTCTGGCCACTTCCGAGGATTGCAGAGTCATGTGTGCCACTAGATTGCATTTGATGAGGAGGATAACCACCAGGTGGGCCGAAGCTATTTCCCATAGTAGAATGTTGTTGCTGTGAGTTGTACATTGAACCACCAGGACCAGAAGAGTATCCTTTACCAGGGTCTTGACCATATACGAATCCATCTAACATCAAAGGAAATATAACAATGCTGTTCATTTCTAAATCCTGATTAAAACCCAAGCAACAGAGATGAATCAGAGAGATAAAGCAAAGATTTTGAACCTGATTTAACAGAGAAATTGGGGTGTGGCAAGTACTGTGAGTGATTATAGCTATCAGCCTTTCTCTTCTTCTTTCTTCTCACTAAGAACACAACGGCTATTAGCGCCATGATTGCGACACCGGCGACAGCCATACCGACCATAGTCTTCCCTTGATAGCCGCCGTCTCCATTGCCTTGGTTTGAGGAAGGTGTTCCTTTGCTGGGAGAATTGAGAGATGGAGAGGACACAGGTCCACCGGAAGCAGTTTTGGGTGGCGCTGTGAGGAATGGGCTAGGCGGCGCGTTGGGATTAGCCGGAGGAGAATTGGCTGGTACTGATGGTTGAATTGGCGGAGGGTTGGTAGGGTCAAATGGTGGAGCTGGGGGTGTATTGGTAGGATCTGATGATGGTGGAGCCGGAGGAGTTTGCAAAGGTGGTGATTCCGGGTTTGTAGGATCTACATTGGGCGAAGATGATGGAGAAGGTGGCGGTTGAATGTCTGGAGACGAAGGAGGAGGGTTGTTATCTGATTCAGCTGGTGGAGCCGGTGGTGTTTCTGAATCTGCCGGAGGAGAAGGAGATTTGTTTGAAGCAGGTGGCGGCGGCGAAGGGGTTGAATCAGCCGGTGGAGAAGAATCAGACGGTGGAGGCGGAGAAGCTGTTATCGGAGGAAAAATTGAAGGCAAAGGAGGAAACACTGAATCGGGAGGAGGAGGCGATGGTTCTGACGGCGGCGGTGGTGATGAATCAGCCGGTGGGCTAGGAGGGGTCGAATCAACAGGTGGAGGAGCAGCGTTTCCGGTTGAAGTTTCCGGTGGAGGAGCGGAATCAGCTGGCGGTGCTGGTGGCGATAAAATCGGCGAATCGCCAAAGTCTGACATTTTTTTCTTTCTTTCTAAATTTGTAATCAAATAGTCGAAATTGATCAATTAAACAACAAAAAGTTTCGATTTTTGAATGAGATTCACGACGAACCCAATAATCTCAATTCACGACGAACCCAATAATCTCAAGTCTTCAAAATCCCTACTTTGATTTAAAAAAAGAATCCCCAGAAACAATTGAATCAAAACTAGGGTTTATAAAAATTTGCAGGAACTTAATTGAAAATAAAGTGGAGAGAGAGGAGCTAATACGTTAATGGAGGGAGAAAACTCTGTTTTTTTTTGTTTACTTTTCTTTTTTCTTTGTTCTCTCTCTCTCTCCCTCTCCCTCACTTGCTTTTCCCGGAAAAACAAAAAAAATAGAGAAGGATTAACAAATCGCCATGATCGTATTTTAGTGATGATGATGATAAGTCGAGGGCACGTCGTCGTCGTCTCTGTGTTTCTTTTTTTTTTTGTCACATCGTATTGTTTCTTTTGGGATGTCACACCTTGATTCTCGGGTTACCGCGTAAATTAAAACCAAAAAAATTTGAAGTTTAATCGGACCTTTTCGAACCCGACTCGATATCTTCGTTGAATCCGAAGTGAATCTTTAATGGGCCTTTAATTACAGACCCAATAGTAAAGCCCAATGCATACGATAATTATCATTTTAGATTTTATTTTATTTTGTTCTATCAAATAACAACAACCAAGTAAAAAAAAACCAAAAACTTTGGCCACCCGAACAAGGCATTGCTTCAAATGGAAAAGCCTATCACTATTAACCAAATTTATTAACCTACACTACAATCGCTACATCTATCATATTTATTTTTCCTTGTCATAAACGTATTTAATAGTAATCTTTTTCCCCGTCTTCATAAATTGTATTTTACATTAGTCAATTTAAGCTCTAATAAGCACAGAATTAATTAGGATTCACTAAACTTATCCTAATAAAAAATCAGATAAGAACAAAATGACAGCATTAAGAAACCAAAAAAACAAAGATGCTAATATTTTATTCCTTACTGTGGTAAGTAACGTGATAGGGGTAATATAGTCATTTAACAAATTAGGATTGAGGTAAGAAAAAAAAAAAAAATCTTGTCGTGCAAGCAGAAAAGGTAATAACGGCACCGCTTACCATAAAACCGTTTATACGGAGAGAACCACGTCGATCATTTTTGCTTTCTTCTCCCCTTCTCTCATTTTTTTTGTGTGAGAGTTGGTGATATGGCGGCGCAGGTCGAGATTGAGGACCAAGCTTCCCTCACCAACCTTGATAATGGCGAAATCTTCGATCCACTCTGTGACGGTGAAGATTCATCATCCTCGCTGATTCTTCTCAGCGAAGGAAACGAGGATTACGATGTAATCAAGAGGTGTTTGATCTCTGGGATGGGTAGTTTCTCTAGGGACACGAAGATCGCGAAGATTCGTAAGAACTCTTCGGAAGGGATCTCGCTCACGACGCAAGCCAAGTTTTTTTCCTTCAAGGTTTTCACTGACGCTGTGGCGAGTAAAAACGGCGGTGATGCGAATGTGCATTACGGTTGGTACGCTGCTTCTAAAGAGGAGATTGAGAGGATCGTCTCTTATGGGTTTACCAATCGCGAGGTTGGGAATGGTGCTGCTCCTGCTGCTGGTGATTCTCATGGGATTGGAATCCATTTGGTTCCTTCTAGGTTCTCTCTTCTTGCGTAAGTTCTGTTTCTTCTCTTGCTTAATCATGAACTTGATCCGTGGATTTTGGAGTTTGATTAACTGTGTAAACGATTAATCCATGGGAATATTTGATTTTGATCCTTTTGTGTCTTAAGTAGATTGAATTGAGAAATGTAGAGGTTTTTGTTTTTTGCAGGGCTTCAGCTACGGAGCCAGATGAAGAGGGTTTAAGGCATCTTCTCTTATGCCGTTTGATCTTGGGGAGGCCTGAGCTAATCAACTCCGGCTCTAAACAGTCGTATCCTAGCTCTGCTGAGTTTGATTCTGGTGTTGATGATCTCCAGAACCCTAGGAAGTATGTGATATGGAGCTGTAACATGAACTCGTACATCCTACCGAGTTACGTCGTTAGCTTTAAGTCTCCTCGTCTCCCAGGTTGTTTGTTTTAAAACACTTCCTTTGTTTCTTCAAAGTCTCTTCTTTTTATGAATTGGGTATATGTGGTTTTCATAGTGGGTAAAGGAAGTAGTTTTGTTTGTTGTTTCATTAGGTAGAGATGGTTTGGCTGCAAAACCAAGCTCACCGTGGGTTAGTTTTGCCGCCCTGATGTCATTGCTGTCCAAATCAATGGAACCTTCAAGAATGAACTTGATCATCCAAACTTACGATGCTTTTCGGGTATGGTATCCAATTTCTCTCTATTGTATATTATGTTCCACGGTTTTTGATATTTCATTACTTAGATTCTCTATGTGGGTTTATTATTGCAGACACGGAGGATCAGGAGACACCAATTGGTCAGGAAGATGAGAGAAGTGGCTGGAGACAATCTCTTGGCTGAGATCATTAAGAATGAGAGAGACAGAAACAAGGTCAAGAATTGAGAAAAAAAGATCATCACACATGAGGTAAGCAAAGTCTTCTTTATTCTCTCAACAATCAAATTAATGTAAAGTGAAAGTTCTTATTCTTTCTTACTTATGGAGCAAGGATTGTTTAACTTAAGTCTTCTTCTTTTATTGGGAGTATATATATTATGAAAAGTGACCTTTCTCTTGTCAAACTCCACATCAGCTTATATGCCTTTATACGTGTGTGTGTTGATTGTTTGATCCAACTCATGCAATGTTTGAGGCCATTCATTTGCTTTCATTTAAGAAATGTCTTTTATTTTCTAGAATACTATTGACTTTTCTTTTCTCCCTTATTACTTGCAGAGAAGTTTCTCTCGTGTGGAAGATGACAAGAAGAAAAATCAGTAGAAGATGCATATATGAGAGCTTCAATCAAAATGTATAAGGAAGTATATGAGAGTTTTTTATTTTTTAAGGATTTTTTTTCCCTATTGGAAAGTACAGTTTCTGTTAGTGGTATAAACAGAGGATTCCTTTTGATTTGCACTTAATTGGGAAACTTGTAAAGACCTTGTTTCGATGTGAATCATTCCATATTTCTACAGGCTACAGCAATCAAGAAGTTCCAGTTTCAGAATCTTTATAATTACATTGTCCTAACATTTGTAGATCTCATCCCTTTGTTCCTCCTACGCGATCTCCATCTTTCTTTAATGTCCACAGTTTTGGTGTTCTCCATTACGGCACTGTGTTCTCCTTGATCATCCATATGGCCTCCTCCTCCTCCTCCCCGGAGTCTAGTAGCTTCAGCGAGAAGATCTTCGATCATACTCTCTGTGGTTTTAATAGTGATCCCACGTATGTACCAAGAAAGCGGTGGTGGAGTAAGAATAGCAGAAGGTTGGAACATCTGATCCATTGTCACTTTCGACCCAATCCTTCCTCGTCCGTTGCTACAATTGTGGTAATCTTCTAGAGTTTTTGGCTTCGAGCGGTCGCATAAGTGCTCGTCTATAAACAATGGCTCAACTTTCCAACAGCCCTCGAAGACTTTCATGAACATTGTTTTCTCTTGCTTATAATTTGACTAGCCTCAATAAGCAATAGAAAATACCCAAATTGAGTTTGTGAAGACAGAACGAAAAGATTGATTCTTTTGAGGGATGCAAAATATATCTTACGGTGAGGTTTTCTCGGTTTTCTTTGACAATTAGATGAATAGGGAAAGTTCCATCCCACCAAAGGAACTTCCAGGCCGCGGCTTGCTTCACCTCAACGATCTGCTTTAGCCCTTCGTCGATCAAAACTGTTCTCGATATGTTTTCCTGTTTATGATCATTAAGATCTCTGTCTCAAGTCTTTGCTGTAAACACTCATTTCAAATCAAACAAAACAAGACCCTGCAAAAGCACCTTGATGTTTTTGAAGTATCTTTTGTTGTCTGGATGAGTGAAAATGTTGTAGACTGATTCAGGAGGCAATCCTACGTCTACTTCAACGTTCAAATGACAAAACAAGCCATTTTGTGATTTCACCTGCAAGCATCAAATTTAAAGAATCATCTCTAATTTCTAGATTCTACCAAGTCTCTTAGTTTTGAGATCTAATCTTACCACCACTTTAGGAGGTTGATCGATCCATGAAGGATTATCTCTCCAAGCTTGTAATTGCTTCTCTAACTTCTCCTCATCTCTATGCTTCTCATAATTTGTCTCTATCTCTGACACTGACTTAATCAAGCTTAGCTCCTTAACACTCCTCAATCTCTTGAACTCAGCCTATAACAAGAATCATAATCTAACTAAATTTCTATATTTGAATAAGCTTCTTGAAATGGAAATTATCAGTTTGACTGACCTTGAGTGGCTCTTGAATTGTCTGATTGATCCAAACCAAAAATCCTGAAAACACAACATTGTTGTCGAACAATTTAACCAAACCTATGCCGCTCTTCTCCTCTGTTCTTGAAACTTCAGATCCACCCATCTTTGTTTCTTGTAAAATTAGGTCACAAAAACAGAGCAAGAAGATAAAAGTGAGAGATCAAAGTCAACGATGTGGTTTGGGAAAAAAAAAAAACACAGTGTGGTTTGATTGATCAAAGATTAACAAAGTAAATAGGAAACTAATGATATATAATATCAAGAACCAGTTAGGTGGAGACTGAGTGTACCTTACGCACCAAGAACTAAAGATCTGGGACAAGTTACATTCTCGTGAGTACTCTCTTTCGACGTTAAAGCATGTGCGTGAAATCGGCCGGACATTGCTTTCAAGTTCAACTCATGTTTGCACTTGTCGCTATTGAACTCGTGTTACTCTAACCTGTCTCCTCTGGTTTCTAATTCAGACTCAATTATTGAGATTATTTATTTCGCCTCTCTAATCTATGTAAGTGGGCTAAAGGAGACATGTGTTTGTCAGAACTAAGATGACGACAGAGAAAGGAAATAAAAAAATACCCATTAACATTTTTTTTTTGGATTTAGCTTTAGATATGTAATTAATGGGCCTATTAGGGGATTATGAATAGAATTAATAGATAAAGAGCAAGTAAGAGCATTTTATTCATTTAGAATAGTATACTAAATTTACAACTTACAAGTTACGACATGTAGTAGTATTCATTTAGTCTAGTGTTTTCAACGTTGTTGTTTTCCTTTTTTCTTGGCATGTCTTGTTACGTTTCCATCTTTGTCGGTTGAAGTCGTTACACCTGGATTTCGAATGCTTATACCCCAAGTTTGAAGTGTTTTAAGCGCAGTTTTGGTGTTCTTGATTGTGACACTACAAATGTACCAAGATAATGGCGGCAGGTTAAAAGGAGGATATGGCTGAAAGTATTGGTTTATTGTCACCTTTGATGCGATCCTTCCTTTTCCGCAGCTACATCTTTTGTATTCTTCAGGACTCTTTGGCTCTATGTTCTTGCATAAGCGTTCTGAATCTACGTATAGTGGCTCCACTTTATAGCTACCTTTGAACACTTTCATCAACACCATTCTCTTTTTCTTATATTTTGCCTGTTAACGATCAATCATCACCACGAGGAACCCGAGTAAACTTTTACCAATACAAAACAGCAAAAGATTGATTAGTGTGAGGGGATAATAGAAAAACTTCTTACTGTAAGTTCTTTTCTGTTTTCATCGACAATTACACTTATGGGGATAGCGAAAGACCGCCCAAGGAATTTCCACTCAACGGTTTTCCCAACCTTCGCGATTTGCCTTGGTCCATCCTCCATCAAAACTTTTCTTGATTTGCCTCCCTTCATTAAAAAGGAAAAGAAAAGAGCACCCTCTCAAGGTATTGCTACAGTTAATAACACATTTCTAAACATACAATGAATGATAAGAAAACAAACCAGAGGGGGGTCGAGAAAAAATGATCCTTTAGATGATGGATCAGTAATAAGTCCGAAGACTTTATCAGGCTGAAATCCCAATGTCAATTCTATCTTCATATGGCAAAGACCCTTTTTTGTTGTCACCTTCAAATACAAAAAAAAATATATATATAAGAAAATTTTATGATATTTATTCGAATTCCTTTAAAGGCAACAAAATCTAAAAGTATGTTTGCTGTTTTTTTATTTTTATTATATACCTTCACTTTTGGAGGGTGATCATGCCATCTATGCTTCTTCTCTCCATCTATCCAAAGTTGATCTTGTATCTTCATCTCATCTTCGTCATAATATTTCTTCATCTTATCATGTTCATTATTATCATTATCTATTTCTGACTCAGACTTAGATTCAACATTTTCAGATCTATTGGCCTCGGCCTACAAAAAAAAAAACATAGATGATCATAATAATCTCTACAATAGGTTTATGTTGAGTTGACTTCTTCAGGAGTTCTAATTGATGGAAATGAAACTTACCTTACGTGGCTGTTCATTGTTCTGACTAATCCAGCTACCAAATCCAGCAAATATACCCATTTCTTTTTGAGAGTTTAGTCTACAAACTAAACTTGGTAAATGCACGCACAAGAGCAAATCTATGATATAAAGCTTGATATGGTTTGATGAATCTTAGCTAAGATCTTGAGAGAATTAATGGTGTACGTTAAGTTTTACGTACGGCTAAACAAATTAAATGGGCAACTCAATTCTCGTGAGTGATTGACGTAGAGACGAGACCTACATGCTGAGAAAATAGGATATCAAAGATACGGTTGATAAATTGGAGAATTTAAGCTTCATCTCATTTTTTCTATGTGATCCCTTTTGATGTATGTAACGTAACTCGGCAAAATTAGTATAGTAACATGAAATTGATCTGTGAGTGCTATGCTAAAAAAAAAAAAAATCTGAGAAATTTAGCACATGCAATAAATCAATGGTTTTTACTTTTTACGTTAGTTTTTAATTTAACATGGTCTAGACTCTAGATAATTATTTTTTATTATTATATGCATGTACATATATATATATGTACAGTATATGGAAAAAGACATTATGAGTTTGCCTATTGTGTTTTAACTTGTTAAATAATTATTTTAACGAAATAATGTATGTTTTTGATTGATCATAAATAATCGATTTTAAAAGATATTAGATCTGAGCAGCCAAAAAAAAGAAAAAAAAAACTCCAAATTAACGTTTAGGAGAAATTTCTGTGTTTCCATGTTTGTCGGTTGAAAGGATTACACCAGGATTTCGAATACTGAAACCCCAACGTTGAAGTTTGTTTAGCACATTTTTAGTGGTCTTGATGGTAATACCACGAATGAACCAAGAACATGGTGGCAGATTCAAAGGAGGATATGGCTGAAAGTATTGGTCCATTATCACTTTCGATGCAATCTTTCCTTGTCCACGGCTACATTTTTGGTATTCTTCTGCACTCTCCGGCTCCATGCGTTTGCATAAGCGTTCTGAGTCTACGTATAGTGGCTCTACTTTATAGCTACCCTTGAACACTTTCATCAACATCATTTTATCTTTCTTGTATTTTCCCTATATATCCACCATAACCAAGAGAAAGCCAAGTTGGAATTAAATTCACCAATATATAAAAAATATTGATTATTGTTAGGGGTATAGAGAAGCTTCTTACTGTAAGATCTTCTGTAAGTTGAGCTTAACGTACACCATTTCAAGACGCAGACATCTTTCTTTTGAGTGGGAAATGTAGACATTTTATCTAAAATTCCTCACACCATACTATATACAAACTTTGGAACGTCATCTTCTTTTTTTTTCATTTGTGCACTAAAATTTAAGAGATAAATGGGTGTATTTTCTGCATTTGGGGCATGGATCAATCAGAACTCTCAAGAGGTAATATTAATATAGGTACTACTATTAATTAATGGCCCATCATACAAATTAGACTATGATTATCTTTGCTTGTTCTAGGCCCCTAAGAGATCTGAGAATGTTGAATCTAAGTCTAAGATGGATAATAATAATGGTCCTGCTAAGCCAAAGAAATATTTTGACGAACAAGAGTGGGAGAGGCAAGATAAACTTTGGACAGCTGCAGAGAAGAAGCATCCATGGTATGACGCACCTCCTAAGGTGAAGGTAATAAAACAAAATGATCTATAATATCTCAATACTTTGATTCTTAAGGGAATTGGTTTTTTAAATATAAGATTGACAAAACTTTTTTATATATTTTTGAGGTTTGAAGGTGACAACAAAAAAAGGTCTTTGCCATATGCACATAGAATTGACATTGGGGTTGAATCCTGATGGAGTCTTCGAACTTTTCACTAATCCACAAAACGGACCAAACACCGAACCACTTCTGGTATTAATTTTTTTATCATTATATGATTTCAATGTGGTGTGGATTGTAGATTTGTAGTAATACTTGAGAGTGTACTCTATTTTGTATGAAGAAAAGCAAATCAAGAAAGGTTTTGAAGGAGGATGGACCGAGGCAGATCGCAAAGGTGAAGAAAGCTGTGGCCTGGAACTTCATTGGGAAGTCTTTTACCATCCCCATAAGTCTAATTGTCGACGAAAATTCTCGTGAGTAATTAACGTACATACCATACCTACTTGAGGAAAAATAAAATAGAAGCATATATGTACTTTAATTAATACCCATAAACCAATATTATTTTACGTTTGGAATAGAAAATAAAACGTTTTAACCATAATTAAGGACTTACAAATTTGCACCAACGTTATAGAATTGAGATAAGGTGCCAGAAAACGGTGTGTAATATTTAAGGATCTGGCCACAAAATTCATAATGTTCCAAAGTATTCTCAATCACAAAATACTGAATTTGTTAATTTTTTGTTTTGAAATCCCGTGACTATGATATGTACAGACATTACCGAATCAAGGTTAGACTCAAAATGTTTATTCACAAAATCATGCATTTTGTGTAGAATTGGAGGAATCAAGATTAGATAAAAAAAAATTAACAACCATAACAAGCTTATAGATGTGCTTATATAGTGTCAGAACTACACTCTGATTTCCCAGTAGCAATTGGGTCAAGAAACAATTACCGTAAGAAACAAAATTAACTTATAAAATCAAAGAAACAAATAACAATATTATGATATTAAATAGTAAAAAAATGGAATGTGCTAAAATATATAAAGAGCATTGAGTTCTTTCTAAGAATTAATACGGCAACTCTCGCAGTATAGTAGCCCTCTCTTGAAGCATTTTGAGTAAAGTTTTGGTTGTCTTGATGGTGATCTTACGAATGTACCATGAAAGCGGTGGAAGATTGAAAGGAAAACATGGCTGAAAATATTGGTCCATTGTCACTTTTGATGCAATCTTTCCTTGTCCGCCACTACATTTTTTGTATTCTTCTCGATTTTTCGGTTTCATTTGCTTGCACAAACGTGCTGAATCTACATATAGTGGTTCTATTTTCCAGCTACCTTTGAACACTTTCATGAACATCATTTCCTCCTTCTTATATTTTGCCTGTTGTCAATAAGATAAGAGAAACAGAGTTAAGTTTCACCAATATATCATAACAACTATATTCATTAATGTGTATAGAAACGCTTCTTACTTCAAGATCTTTTTTGTTTTCTTCGACAACTAAACTAAAGGGGAGAGCTCCTGACCACCAAAGGAAGTCCCATGCCACAGCTTTCACCACCTTCACTATCTGCCTTGGTCCATCTTTCTTCAAAACTTTTCTTGATTTGTTTTTCTTTACCAAAAAGATAAGATTACACTCTCAAATATAGCTATAATTTAAACCACATCCAAATTATATAATGATAAGAAAAAAACCAGAAGTTGGCGCCCCGAGTTGTCGATGACAAAGAATGGTACGTCAGTTGGATTAATAAAAAGTTCGTATGCTCCATCAGGAGGCACTCCCAATGTCAATTCTATGTTCAAATGGCAAACACCTTTTTTCATTGTCACCTTCAAGCACAATAAAAAAATATTAATTTTGAGATCTTTAATCGTTTTACTTACTCTTATTCTTAAAAGCCTAAGTATTGAGATATATTTGTTTGCTGATTTGCTATTATAATTACCTTCACCTTTGGAGGAGGATCATACCATGGATGCTTCTTCTCTGCATTACTCCAAAGAATTAGTTGCTTAATCTCTTCATCTTCGGTACCATTAGTATCCATTTCTGACCCCGAGTTAGATTTATCATCCTCATATCTCTCGGACTCGCCCTACAGTTAACCGATATAGTACTTTAATAGAGATTGACTTGTTGATTTCTCTGGTTGAAAGAAATAAGACTGACCTTAGGAGGCTGTTGAATGTTCTGATTGATCCAGCCAGCAAATATACTCATTTCGCTCTCAAAATTTGGTCCACAAATGATACTTGATTCCCTAATCAGAAGAGCAAAAAATTAAACGGTACAAAGTTTTTATAATATATATATATATATATATATATATTACTATATATGTCTAGAGGACTTGAGATTAAATGTTTGATTAAGAACTATTAGACAAAATAAAATATAATATTAAAAAAAAGTGTACGTTATGTTTACGTACCGTGAAACAACAAGTCGGCCAGCTTCATTCCCGTGAGTTCTTGACGTACAAGGGAGACCTACCTGAAGAAGGAGGAGATCGAAAGGCTGATGAATCCGCGGATGATGTTCGATTTGTTTCAGGGAAAAATAAGAAACATAAGCAGACCTAAATGCTCCTCTGTTCTCTTCTCTGAATTGTTAGTTTGGATTATGTCAGGAAAAAAACTATTAGCTAAATACTTCATGTAGATTAATAGATAACCCTAATTCGCGAATAAATTAGTGATTTAAATGTTGTTTACGGAAAATAATTTAGGTCTTACAGAACAAGCAAATTGTCTTGGAAAATTTATTAATTTTTCATTGTTACCTTCAAGCACAATAAAAAAATATTAATTTTTCGTACATATACATAGCTATGTAGATCCTGCAAACAGAACAAGATATGTAATTACACCACACTCTCATGAAGACATACATAACCCGTTATGTTTTACGTACCATGAAACAAATAAATAATTATCACATATTTGTTTTTACATTTTGTGCATCATGATAGCAAATTGTCTAAGATCTTCTATCAAAATCTTTGTGGTTTTTATAATGATCCGGCGGATGATCCAAGAAACCGGTGGCAGATTAAGAAGAGAAGAAGGCTGAAAGATAAGCTCCATTGTCACGGTTGATCCAATCCTTCCTTTACCGCGGCTACATCTTTTGTATTCTTCTTGACTCTTCGGCTCTCTTTGGTTGCACAAGCGTTCGGAATCTACGAATAGCGGCTCTAGTTTCCAGCAACCCTCGAATATTTTCATGTACTTCATTGTGTTTTTCTTTTTCGTAAATTTTGCCTAACCAAGAGATTGAACGCTTAATAAACTCACCAAAAACTGAACAAAAACAATTAGTTCCTTGTGAAGGATAGAGAGAAATTTTCTTACAGTAAGATTCTGATGATTTTCATCGATGATTAGATGAATCGGGGTAGTTCCGGAAAACAAAAGAAACTTCCATCTTAGAGATTTCCTCACATCAGTGATCTGCATTGGTCCATCCTTCTTCAAAACCTTTGTTGCTTTGTTTTCCTTCATAGTAAAAAGCACCACGTACACTTTCAGTTATTGCTATAGTTAATTAACTAATACTCAATCTGATCATAAAAATATATGAAAAGAAAAACAAACCAAACGTTGTCGCAAATTTTCATCTGCACTGAAGAATGTTATGTTTCTTGGATTAGTGAGCATCTCATAGGCTCCTGGAGGGATTAATCCCACCTTGAATTCTATGTTCATATGGCAAATACCATTTTTTGTTTCCACCTGCAATGATCAAACATATATATATTATTTTTGTTCTCTTTTTTTTTTCTAGTAATGGGATATATGGGTTTCTTTTCTGATATGCTATTACCTTGAACTTAGCAGGAGGAATATGCCATGGATGCTTTTTCTTCTCTGCATGCCAAAGTTTTGATTGCCTTCCCATCTCATTTACGTCAAAATATTTGGTATCGACCGCATACAGTGCCTTAGATCTTACATCCCCAGGTTCCATAGCTGTATTCTACAAGGAGAAACATAATGTAATATATTATACAAGAAGAAACATAATCTCATTTCTATATATAAACGGTATAGTATTTTACACAGTTTGTTTATGTGCTCTTACCTCACCAGGTTCGTCATACCATGGTTTTAGATTAGTATCTTTCTCTGACACTGAATTAGATTCAACACTACCATATCTCCCAGAGTCAGCCTACAACAACAAAAGTAATTTATCGTAGTTTGTAGTTATTTGACTTGTTGGATTCTCTGATTAATGGAAAAATGAAACTGACCTTAGGACGCTGTTGCATGTTTTGATTGATCCAGCCACGGAATCCAGGATATACACTCATTTCTCTCAGATATTTTAGTCCACAAACGATACTGATCCTAATCAGATCAAGGGAAACTGACAGATATATACAAAGCTTGTATCTATGAAAGTTTTAGGAATCTTAGGTAAAAGCTTAATTGGTATTTAGAGAAAAAATACATTAAGCAAATTAACTGAAAAAATGGTGAACGTAGACGTTTACCTACCGTGTAACAAAACAGAGGACGGTTCCATTCTCGTGATTTCTTTACGTACAAGAAAGAAGCTTCCTATATATGTCCCATATTTCTGAAAGAAAATATAGAAACATGAGTATGCATGTCTACATAATGCATGTTTAACCCCAAAAAAAAAGAGAATCTTTTGGCTCATTAATATTTTTATTGGTAGTTCCTTCTCTAACTGTTGGAAATATATATCTTAGATTTATCAATTATCTGATCCGCCTACAACATATTTCATATGCATGCTAGGCATTGGGCCTAATTGAAATTTGCATCATAAAGTAAACTTGTGGTTTTTTAAAAACAAATTAAGGAATGTATTAAATTTACAACATACAGTACATATGTTGATATGCGTGATCATTTAAGTTAAGTGTTTTCCATGTTTGTTGCTTGAAGTCTTTACAACATCATCATGCATCTAGAGTCTCACTCTCGTAACACAACACTCCCATGTTGAAGCATTTTGAGCAGAGTTTTGGTGGTGTTGATGGTGATATTACGAATGAACCAAGAAAATGGCGGCATATTGAAAGGAGGATACGGCTGAAAGTATTGATCCATTGTTACTTTCGATGCAATCCTTCCTTGTCCGCCACTACATGTTTTGTATTCTTGTAGACTCTTCGGATCCATGTGCTTGCACAAGCGTACTGAATCTGCATACAGTGGCTCCACTTTATAGCTACCTTGGAATACTTTCATAAACATCATTTTCTGTTTTTTGTACTTTGCCTGTCCACAACAAGCAAGAGAAACACAAGTTAAAACTCCACCAATACAAAGCAAAATAGCGATGCTTATCAAAGAACCATACAAATATCGATTATTTTGAGGGTATAAAAGCTTCTTCTTACTGTAAAATCTTTTTTGTTTTCATCAACAATTAGTTCTATCGGTATAGAACCAGACCACCAAAGGAAGTCCCATGCCAAAGCTTGCTTTACCTTCACGATCTGCCTAGGTCCATCCTTCTTCAAAACTTTTCTTGATTTGTATTCCTTCATCAGGAAAAAAATATCACACTCTCAAGTACTACTATCATTAATACCACATTGAAAGCATAAAATGATAAGGGAGAAACCAGAAGTTGACGCCCATGCTTGTTCATGTCGAAGAAGAGTGGGCCGTCGTTTGGATTAGTGAAAAGTTCGAAGACTCCATCAGGAATCCAGCCCAGTGTCATTTCTATGTTCATATGGCATAGTCCCTTTTTTGTTGTCACCTCAAAAAAAAAAAAAAAAAAAAAAAAAAAAAATCAAGATCGTTATTCTCTTCCAAAAGAGCATTCGTACGTAAAACTTATTTTAGTTTCCTTACTTGTTAACATGCTTCAATAAATTTTTCGAGTTCACAATAAACCTAGAGAATATGCTAACTTTCCTAATATATATGTACAATTTCCTTTTTTACTAGGATTCTCCAAAACTTTGTTTCTAGAATCTAATGAAGTATTGAGATTTGACTTATTTGCTATTATAATACCTTAACCTTAGGAGGGGCATCATACCATGGATGAGTCTTCTCTCCAGCACTCCAAAGTTCTAATTGCTTCTTCATGTCCTCTTGGTCATAATTTTGTTCTTGATTATTTCTATCTTTCTCTGACTCTGAATTAGTATCAGCATTCACTGATCTTTTGGACTCGGCCTACATTACAAAAATAATTTACAATACTTTATACTATGGGGTTCTCTGATTGATGGAGGTGAAGCTGACCTTTGGAGACTTTTGAATGTTCTGATTGATCCAGCCACCAAATCCAGGAAACACCTTCATTTTGCTGTCAATTTTTTGGTCCAAATAATAGTACTTACCTAATCAGACAGAACAAATGGTACACATTTAATGTTTGTATATATTATGGTTTGAGAAATAAAAACTTGGTTCAGATTTAGAAAGAAAAAGATATACAAAACTGAAGTAATAGTGTACGTTTAGGTTTTACGTGTGGGGAACCAAAGAAGTGGGCAGCTCCATTCTCGTGAGTTTTACGTATTGAATAAACAAAAACTGTTATTTCCCTTACTTCGTATGTATTTAGCAGTCGAGCGGTTGATAAATTGAAGACTGGCGCATGCCCTCACGAGGACTAGTTTGTGTTGTATTTAGTGTATTTGCCATGTTTGTTAATTACTTGAATTGTTTATGAGTTTTAAACTATGAAGAGGTTAGTATTTAGATAATTAATTGAGTTATTTTATATACCTAACATGAATGGCAAGTAGCTGTCCCAAAGGCTTCTTCAATTTAGTTGTTTTTTAGATCCAAAGTTTCGATACCAAAATATATTAACTACTAGAAAGTTGCCCACGCGATGCGTGGGTTATATATGAAATATTAATTAAAAATTATTTTAAGTTATATATAGTGTATAAGTGTTAATATATGTCTTGAAAATAATTTTAAAGCAAAATAATATGTGTATATTCATTTCTATGTTTATTACAAAATAATATTACTTTTTATGTTTAAAACAAAATAATTAACGCACAAACAAAATCGAACGCGATCGCAAAATTAGTATACAACATATTTTGTATACATTGTAAACATTTAAAATAAACGAAAATTATATTTGAAAAATATAAAACTGAATGAGATCTAAACAAAATAATAAAAAATTAGCACATACACAAAATTAACTTTAAATATGAGCATTTGTTACTCACCTTATATTTTATCATTACCAAAAAGTAATTTGAATTTAAAAAATGATCAAGTTAAACTTTTCAAAATATCAAATTAAAAGATTTCATTTGAAACATTTGATATATTGTTTTAAATCTAATTTAGAGAAGATTTTCCAGTTTATATTATAAAAGCATTTAAACTATAGTTATATAAAACTAAAAAGAGAGATCATAAGCAAAATAAACAGAAGAAGATTACATGAGGAGAAGAACTTTGATATTTGTGTATTCTATTTGATTGTAAAAGAAGCTGACATATGAGGTAGATGAGAATATATATATATATATATAGACTTTTTAATGTAACATTAGTTTAGTTTTAAAAGTACTACTAATTTTTTTAAAACAAAGTAAATAAATGAATCCAAACTAAAATATGCATGTTTACATCAAAATTAACAAAGAAGATGAACAACTACATTTATCTATTATATGTTAGTACTAGACCAAAAAGAAGAGTAATCCATTT